>NW_005187570.1:1085097-1101552 GCF_000239375.1 Pundamilia nyererei
ATATATATATATTTGTAAAAAAACCCAAAACAAAACAAAATGATGCAGGGCTGTGATTGGATATGTTTGGTGTATGTGTGCACATACACACACATAAGATAGTAGAATAGAAACACTGATATTTCACTTTGTGGGACTAATAAAGGTATAACAAATCAAATCAGATAACGCAGTATATGCAGTTTCTTCTTACCGCATGTTTGCTTCTCTCTGCAGTCAGCCGAAGAGTGAATTCTCTTCCGTTTGCGGTTTGGTACAGGAGGAGTTGGCTTTGTTTGTGCAGGACCCACGTGTGGTGCTGATGGGGAACAACAAATGACTGGCTGGGGACCTAGAAAACAACATTATTTTTATTATGTTTTTTAGTCATCTGAATCGTACTACAAAATGTGAATAGGAAGAAATAAGCGTGCACTCAGATGTCAGAACCCACCTGTTCTTCTGTACGGTACAGTGTCTTTGTTCTGTACTCTTCCTCTTGGTAATATATATCGTACTGATGTCTCTTCCAGGTATTTATCAACAGGGTCTGGGCACACTGAAAAGAAATGATTTCTGATATTATTTTATTTCAAAAGCTAATGTGTGTGTGAATGTGTGTGTGAATGGGTGGATGGGTGGATGATTGGTTGTGTAAAGCGCTTTGGGGTCCTAGTAGTAGTAAAGCGCTATACAAATACAGGCCATTTACCATTTAATCCTCTTCAAACTACAGGAATCAGTCACACATAATGCAAAGATGACATGCAGCAATCAACATTTATGTAAAGAACGGATTAAATTAGCTTTATATGTATCATTTTAATGTTTGCATTAAGACAATACACAAATAAGGTGACGGTTCTAGAATGATGTCTTTACTCCAAGCAACATGGTTATAAACAAAGGCTTTGAATGAAAATGGAACAGAATTAAATTTAAAAAAAAAATCATGTTAAAAAAATGTAAAAAGTAAAAAGGCTTGAAATTCATGTTAGTGAGCCGGTGACACTGGATGATATTTCTGACTGCTGGATTGTTTTGTTTTGTTTTTTAAAGCTAGAGCTTAAATTACAGCATTGGGTATTACTGCATTTACTGTATATTGTCTCCTTAACTTCTTCTCCCCATGGTGTCTATTGTGCTGGCAGAGGAAAGCAAAGAGAAAGATGATATTTGCAACAGAAAAAAAGAAAAAAAATAATCAGAAACTAGCATTATTAGTTAGTTCACATCCCATTTTATCTTAGGATGATATGGTATACTTCATAGTACCATATCACCCCAACAGGACGCGTCCTCAGACTGCTGGTTTACTTGTGTCACCAGGGTATTTAAAAGTAGAATGGGAAGCGGTGCCTTCAGCTTTCAGGGCCCTCTTCTGTGGTTTGGATTTGTGAAACAGACACCCTCTTCTCCTTTAAGGTTAGACTTAAAAATTTCCTTTTGATAAACTACATAGAGCTAGGGCTGTGCAATATTACCAAAAGTAATTTCTTATCCCGATAATGATGTATTATAACAAAATTCTGTGCATTTTCTGTAAATTCAGTGAACAGCTTATTTAATCACCACATCAAAAATACCATTTATTTTTTACACTTATATTAAACAATCAAAATGAAGTAAGACTGGGCCTTAAGTAGCATTATCCCACAGTAAAACCCACTAGATGACGCACACAGTCACACAAGCGCTTCCCTGAGGCCTCTGGCTGTCATTACTGCTCCTGTGTGGTCGTCAGGCAAACATCCTGTCTCCAAACATCGACTGCAGTGTCAGTCTTGGATTAAGTGCACCGTTAAGCTAACACGGGGTGAGTTGCAGATGGCTGCCCCTACCGGAGCCTGGTTCTGCTAGCGGTTACTTCCTGTTTAGGGGGAGTTTTTCCTTATCACCATCACAAAGTGCTTGCTCATGGGAGGTCATCTAATTGTTGTGGTTTCTCTGTTTAATTGTATGGTCTTTACCTTACAATACAAACACTGTGAGGCAACTATTGTTGTGACTTGGTGCTATATAACTTACTGAAGTGAACTGGTCTGCAACAATGCTTAAGTTATATGTCAAAGTAACATCCAGAAGACCTAAAGTTTCCCAGCAGAACATAACCCAAACATCACACTGCCTCTGCCAGCTTGCCTTCTTACCATAGTGCATCCTGGTGCCAGGTGGTCCCCAGTTTAGTGATGGAGATGCACATGTGATGTAAAAAAAATTGCAATTCATCAGACTAGGCACAGCTTTCCATTCCTCCATGGTCCAATGTTGACGCTTACTTGGCCACTGTTGGTACTTTTAGCAGTGGACGAGACCAGCATGGGCACCCTGACTGGCCTGTAGCTATGCAGCCCCATATGCAACAAGTTGTGATGTACTGTGTATTCTGACACGTTTCTATCAAAACCAGCGTCCACTTTTTTTTTTTGTTTAGCTACAGTACCTTGTCTGTTGGATCTGACCACATGGGCAAGCCTTCATTTTCCACATGCATCAGTGAGCCTTGGCTGCCCATGACCCGGTCAATAGTTTACAACTGTTTCTTCCTCGAATCACTTTTGATAGATACTACCTACTGCAGACTGGGGCACTGAGATGCCCCAATCCAGTTGTCTACCTATGACAATTTGGCCCTCGTCAACCTAACTAAAATCCATTTTTCCAGTTTTTCCTGCTTCACACCACTCTAATGTAAATTCCTGCATGAATGTGCAACTTATTTTTGTAGTCATTTATAGGACAACATGGAGTTGGTTAGATTAACTCACCGGCCTGCCGTTTCCTGAGTGTGACATAAGGCAAAAGGTCATGGCGGGTGATAATCCTTAGAAGCTGCAGCACGTGTCTGAAGTTTGTCTCATCACAGCGACCCTGGCGCTCTAACGCCAGCAGAAAATCTCTTCCACTCCTGATGCCACCTCGCTCATACTCGTCAATCACATCAACAAACAGGAATGACAGTACCCTTACATCCCGATGTGTTAGCTGGGCTCCAACTATGTCAAACATACGGTGGAGTGAGTACAGCCCATGGGAGTTATCCACTGCTTCCTCGGGCCATGGTTCAAAGCCCCCATCTCTTCTGGTCAAGCTAGAGTTGGTGGAGGAAACAGAAACATTCCTGTTGACCAACTCCCCAGTAGTGGCTAAAGCACCAGGGCAGCCTGGCCTGCCTGTCAGAGGCCTATGTTCAAGAAGCCCAGCATTTGCACTGCTCTGACTCGACTCCAGCTGATTCGGGTGAATGTGAGGTCGGATCTGCTGAGCATTGGAGTTCTGAGCAAGCTGGGGAGGTATAAGAGCATTAGGGAGTTGAGGTTGTTGTGATGTCATCTCAGGGGCCAATGGTGACGAGGGATGCGAGAATCCCTGCAACTCCTCCTTCCAATCAATTGATGAACTACAAATAAGGAAAGGAACAAAGACATAAATTTTCAAGCACTTGTGATAAAGCTTACCGTTAGTGAACATAAACGTGAATAACCAAACGTTAACATGATACAAACAAACAAATAGGATCACTCACATCTTACTTTTGAGAAGGCATTTCATAATTACAGTCACGGGTGGAAATTAAAATTTATCAGCCACTCAAGCATTTAACCTGCCACTATCTTGCTTTTTTGTGTGTATAAAAAAAAAAAAAAAGAAGAAGCCTGGTGCTTCGTGGACCACGCCGTTGCTTTTTTATAACCATTCCCTTGTTTCCGGGTTTCAAAAAATGGCGGTTTTAATTTTCACGAACGAGACCGAGTGACGCTACTGACCAGCAGCCGTCTCATACCGCTACCTGGGCTGCAGCAGATATCTTGCGCTTAAACTGTATAATATATAATCTACATTTATTTCCTCTCCTAATATTTTACACTACAGTTCATTCTTCATTTACAAAATATGTGCTTTGCTAACCCTTGTGATTGCATATTCTGTAAACATCAACTCTTTGTGGGTGCGGACAAGATAATAAAGTTTAACTTTTATACTTTTACAAAAAGTTTAATTATTTAGATGCCAGATGTTGGGTTGTTTGTTCTTCCCTTTCTTTATTAGAGGTTTCATACATTTTTAATGTCACAGACGCCTTCATTTACATCTGATGTTCACTTTTCCTCACTTATACAATCAAGCAATCCACTAGGTGAGATAATGTGAGATGAGAATTTCTAAACCAAAGCAAGGAAAAGGGTTTCTGACAGAGTATATCATACCCTAAAAATACCTAAAATAAAAATACTTTAATGACAATTACATTCCATACTGCATTCTGGGAACATTCAGACTGAATGCAAGTAAAATATCAATATAAATGGCCGTTACATCACCGTCCCAATGCCTGCGAAAACAACAAGCATTATAAATCACTAGTCAAATACGAAAATGTCTGCTTATGTTGTGGCGACTGTAATTCAAAGTCTTGTTAGCATTTATATAAATTCACGAGCCCAACTCACTTGAATAGTTTCTAAAATAAAATAAACAAGAACCACTTCCATCTGAGCAGCAAACCACAAAACAGGTTAACAGCTAGCCACGTACCAAACGGAAGTTAGCTAGAAAGCTAACTACATTTAAATAGATTTAAAGAAACTGCAGTTTGTTTGTTTTTCGTATGATTGCCACATCCCTGTTATTGTTCTCTAGCTTAATAACCACTAATATGTAAAGATTACGCAATACAATGCTACACCGATCTTTATGAATTACGTTATTTGTTGTGACTCCTCATCGATTTAGTCATGATTTCATGTAAGCTGTAACGTCACCTACCTACAGTAATAAGATCAGTAAAAAAAATTACAACGAAACAAAAGATATACATAATTATCAAAGATACATTTATGTTACCTTTAATGTGTCCTGATGAGTCCGAAGCTATCAAACTTCAGTAGGCAGCTAACGGTAAGTTAGCTTCTCGGGATGTAATAGCAACGCTTCTTTGAAGGTAGAAACCAAGTTTAGCTACGTTTAATGTTTTGGTCAACTGCACGATATTTGTTAAAGACATAGGTTCCCACCCTATTAACATGCGGCACTGCTGCTTTCAGGGTGAGTTTCAGATACGAGTTCGTTTAATGGTTTTGGTCTTCAGCCTGACACCATGGGAAAATAAGGAAACAATTTTCAGTCTTCAGCTAAAATGAAAGAACTTCCAGTTCAATGATCAGTTCAGTTCCGGTGTTCGGGGTACTCAAATTAGCCACTCGCTTTGTGAAAACCCCTTGGTAGTACACAGACGCGCTTGTGTCTGTAGTTCAATATAATATTATCTATGAGTTTTTGTGCAACCTCATAGCTTATTAAAATGTAACATGGACGGTCTGTGTCAGTGGTTAACCTTATTCTTGTACGGACTCTCCTGTGATATCTGGTGATACTAGTTCATATCACCAAATCTGCTTCTGTCAAGATACGTGTATATGTGTGTGTGTGTATGTATATGTGTATATATATATATATATATATATATATATGAAGAAAATGTAATTAACCCAAGACAGCAGTCAAACTCGTGTTTATTTTCTTCTGCAAATTAGCAAATCTAAATATAGTTTTACTTGAACATGTGAAAATATTTTTTTGAGATGTATACGTTTTTGTTGTTCAAATTTAGATGATGAGGATGTAAACCTGGGGGGGTAGGGCTAAATAAGTATACTTCTGCCTACTCCTTTTCAAACAACTGTATGGAATGATTTTATGAAACGTTGGTGAATGTATATGTTTGAAATAAAAAAGAACTGAACTGAACATAAATATATTTATTAGTTTGTGTTGTCAAACAAAACCTAACATTCAACCGCTGAAATAACAGCAGGCAGTATTTTGTTCTTTATTAGAGAACAAAATCTATTCTCTAATAAAGTTGGGATTCTAAGTGACATTTACTGTTTGTAGTGTGAGGGTTACTAAGTAAGATCAGATTTTTTTTACCTGAGATGTCAGGTAACGTTGCCCACATGTGACCAAAAGTATTTTTTTCATGTTCTTCGATACTGGAATATTTGTGTCGCTAGTTTAGCAAATTAGGATAAAACTAGAGATGGGAAGCTCCAAGAAGACATTTCGACATCCCGAAGTGCAGATGTTTCGAAACACTGCTCCAAAACGTGGTCCACAACACCCAGATCACGTGACCACGACAAACCCAGGTTTTGGTACCCCAGTTTCGACTGGTGGCGTACCATACCCAGTCTTTTGGACTGAGGCTTGTAATTATTGACTTCATATTTTTGATACTACCGTTTCAATTATATGCGCAATAATACCGTCTCTGTCATTATTATTTTTGCTGTGGATTGTGAAGACTAGACTATCCAATCTCTTAAACACTGGAATCTAAAGGATAATGAAATAAACATTATGTAGATCTATAAATAATATATAAATAGTTTATTTTAATGATTACTGGAGAGAAAGCGAGAGACTGGTGGGTGAGCTCCATTCACTCCTATCAGCAGAGAGAGAGAGAGAGAGAGAGAGCGAGCGGCACACTGGGCTGTAAAATCATTAAAAGATCTCAATAACAACAATACGCCTGCTTTAAGGAGAACATTAAGTTTTGTCTGCTTTCAACAGAAAATGTCATTTGCAGCATTAAGTGACTTCATCCTCACTACAATCCGTTACTTACACATGCGCCGCCAGAATATGTTTATACTATAAAAAGAGACGCCAATAAAACTAATTCATTAATTACAGGCGATCTATTTCTTAACAATTTCCATGACAGATGTGTGGGGTTCTTTTTCTTATGCAGGTTCACTATGACCAAAACTCCAGACTCCCAGTAAAACATCACGCCAGTGTCACAAGATAAAGTTCAGGAAAGTTTCTGCATAGTTCAGAGGCTGCTCAGCAGAGGATGAAGATGTGCGTGAAATGGACTGTTACGATTGGTCAGAATTATCCCATGAAAATGTTAACTTTTTTTTTTATAAAGAAGGAAAACACGTAGTCTTTTCATTTAAATGTATATTTTTAAGTTAATTAAAATCAAAGCTAACGCTATGCCAGCTTCTCACTTTGCTTGACAGTGTGTAAAACCAACCTGATGACATGAACTTCCAGAAAACCTAAAAGTCAAACAAACACATTCAAAGTTTCAGGGCTGTGAGCACAAACAAAGCCGTCTGAGCCCAAAAACAGCTGTAAATCAGTGTGGTCGTTACAGTGAACATGCAGACTTTTCTCTGTTTGTTTTACTATATAAATTGATTTATTGTGAGCAGCAGGAATATTAACAGATGGAGAAATTTGCTGAAGCACATCGATCACTATAGTCACAGATCTGTCTTTAACAGTCTCATTATTTTCCCCCCCTTGTTTGTATGAAAACATCTGCTGATCACAATTACTGACAGTCTGATATAATAAGTAGCTTTGCTTGAAATTGTGCAGGGCATGTCTGCGGGGATGGGGTTGGGTTTCGAAGCCTCAATAAAGTTTCGACACAACTGCTTTGTTTCAGAGTGTCACAAAGCCTCGCTTTGCCATTCACTAGATAAAACCCAGTAATCAATTTTAGAAATTTACTCTTGAGCCGTGCGCCATTATTTAGAAAATATTCCACCACCGCCGCGCTGTGAATCTTGGGATGTTTTGGGCCACGAAGGAAAAAGGAGGCTACACATCGAGGCTTTTGAATGCGCCCTTTGAAGGCTGCAGCCCCTGAATTGGGACACGGCTATGTATGATATATATATTTTAAATAAAGTTGAAGAAAAAAAAACGTTATCATAGTCATGAGACTGTCTTTATGGTGCATTCTGGGAACTGTATTTTGGCGAGTTTTCATTTCTCATTCATTCTCGCTGACAGTAAGTCTAGAATAAAACTCAACCTCCCAGAAACACCGCGTTCACACATTATTCGATTGGCTTGCTACTTCGTTTCCACACTGTAGGAGACACAGAAGTGTCAGATTTATTTAGTTTGATAGAGAAATCCTCGGTCAGGTTCAGTTTGCAGGGAATGAAGAAAACTAATTACAAAAGAAGCTGTTTTGTAGCGAATGGTCTCCAACGCAGCGGATAATTACAATGCGTTTTGCCGATATAAGGAGTGGCAGTCGTGCTAAGTAACTGGTCTCTATTTCCAAGCTAGCAGAAGATGGAATGTACCTTAACTGTGTTTTATGCATGGAAATGATGCTAATACTTTAGCTTTAACCAGTACCAGCGAAGTCGATGCTCATATTTCGCCTCACTGTCACCGGATGCTTTGCTGTTATCCAGTTGGTTAGCTAGTTTAGCTTCTTTCAGAGAAGCTCCGGCCATGGAGGAAGTTGATAAAATTCTGATTCACGCCCTAAAACAGGTTGGGACGTAAGTATCAACAACAGGGTTTCATAAATGCCAAGCAGTGCACTGTGATCTTAAAAGTAAGCATAAGTTACCGAGCTGACATGTTTACAGGCTAATGGGAAGTTTTCCGCTCAGTCCTGTGTTGAACCAGCCACAGTCATATGATCATGCTGTATGTGGGTTATTTGAAGCTTGTGTGGATACGACCAGCTTTGTAGCAGCTAAGAGTTATTTTTTTTTATCTTCGTGTCCCGCAGGGAAGTGCCTGAAGAAATTAATAGCGTGAAACAGTTCAGTAGTGAGCTGATAGTAGAGGCGGTGGTCAGATGTATTCGGGTGATCGATCCTGGTCTGAGCAGCACGCTGGCCACCTCCCTCCCTCCGGGCATGTCTGCCCGCTTCAGAGTGGGCATGAGCCTGGCACAGGCCTGTCAGGTAAGATATCTGAATGGAACTGTTGTCCCCTGTTATCACTGGCTGAATCCAGTCAGACAATTGGCAGTGTTCAGACACAAACACTGTAAGCAGTTGTCTGCTTAAAGAGTTTGTGCACAACTAGTTCTTCGCAACAGGAATCATTAACTGGTAGAGAAAGTACAATTAGGAACCCCACCTACACGTTGTTTCTCTTTTCACCATGGAAAGAAGAATGTGAAAAAAGCTGACAACCTAGTTTTTTCCAAAACAGTTCAATGTAAATAAAACGCAGTGATAGACCCTGATGGTTTTAATGCCATAGCTTATCTGCTGTTTGTATGAGAATTAAAAAGTGTGATAGCTCTGGGTCCCAATGATTTTCTGTCTCTTTGTTTTACAAGAGAGAAAGAGTCATCTTCTAGTAGTGATGTTTTTTTTTGTTCTGTAAAGATGCTGTGAGTAAGGGATTGATCAAAGTTATTCAAGATGACTTCTAACATCGTTAGTGTGCATCTTTCCACCACTTCCCCCAGTGTGTCCAGTCTGGCTCCAATTACAGAGCTAGTTTATTTTTAGGATGGGAGATGTTATCAGAACAAGAATGTGATCAGCTCTAAGCTGTGAGCGCAGTGCCATAACGTTGGCTCTGTCCTAAAACTCTTCGCTCATTTCTCATGCTGAGAGGTGAGGTGAGCCCCACTTACTGCAATTTAATGCCGCAGTTTTCATGAAACACTGCAGAAATGAACTGAAATGAGCTTTTTCTTGGCACTGTGCACACACTGAGCGGCTTCTCTCTGCTGAATCTGTAACAACAAAATGTGGCACAATAAGTGATCTGACGGTAAATACAGTTTTGGGTTCTTCTTTATATTGTACAATCCAGCTGTTCCACATAGATCTCAGGTTTGTAGGGAAAATCTCCTCCTTTAGATAAATCTTGCACCACACCTGAATCCTAATCCTCTGAACCCTGTGCTCAGTGTGGGATGATTTCTATCAGAAGCATATTGATTTCTATCAGAAGCATATTGATTTTCCTTTATCTGAGCTGACGCACTGTTTTCAGAGAAAAATATTTGTGTGAAGTCTGAGCTTACACTGAATTATTTTGGTTAGCAGGCCTGCAGCGGCTCCCTCACACTCCCTCTAGATTTTTCACGCTGCTCCTGGGAGAATGTTGGTTTTTACTGAAGTGAACTGCCTGCATCTTTGTATGTAAACTACAGCACATTGTTTGTAGATCACCTTGCAAATTTTGGCCCACTTTGCCTCATAGGATATAGAATGAATCCTAAGGACTGCAGTACTTCAATGGACAGTACTGATGAACACTGATAATGCTTGAGCACACTTAGTTAATATTGATCATTATTATAGAGCTTATACGGCGGTCTGTGCTCTTTATGGAGCAACGACTCCATAATCCAGCTGTATGATGTTCAGCTGTGAGTTTAACAGGCTGTTTTTTTTTTTTTATATATATAAATATATCAGGCAGTTATGACAGGAAATGAAAAAGGAATAACAATGAAAATGCTTATTTTGTTGATGTTTTTATGAATGGTCAGATGATCCTTTGCAGTGGGATGGAGCTTTCTCTCCCCCTTTCATAAAGGATTGTCCTTGAAGAATTAGAATTAGTTACTGTGTGGATCTTTTCGGGGTTTTTCTTGCATGGTTGAATTTGACCTTCCTTTCATGAATGGATCCTTAATAAAATAAATGATTAATTTTACAGTTTCCAAGTTACATGATCTTTTCTCACTTGAACCCACTGAGTTTGGTTTTGTCAGCATTGTCTGTTGTATACAGATATTTCTATTTTTCATTCTTCTCATTACTAAAATTTGTATCAATAAATATTTTTCTTAAATTGTGAAATTATTTCTTTCTGAGTGATGAACCTGTTCTGTCTTTACTTTTGAAAGATTCTACCTTCCTGGGATCCTCTTTTTACACCCAGTCATGAGTGCATTATTTATTTTTGGCTGAGTGTTACACAAATTTAATTCCCTTGTTGCTTGTACCTCAGTGTCTCCTGTGGTAGTTAACACATTATGAATGAAGACGTGAATCCTTGGAAGTGTTCCATCAGGAAGGACATGCGGTGTAAATATTTACCAAATAAAAGATGAAAGAAGATGTTTTTCACCTCAGCTGTAAAACACTGATGTTTATGGGTATTGTCGTGACCCTGTTGGGCAGATGAACGACGTGGTTATCCAAGTTTGTCAATGCAATAACTTGAGAATCAGGTGCCGTCTGAGTTGAAATTGATAACATCAGTGTATCTACTAAAAATCTCAGATGAATTTGAATTTGAGTGACCTCGACCTCAAGGACAAGGTCAGAGGTTAAAGTTTCTGAAAATCTTGTGAGTGCGATAACTTGAGTATGAGGTGACATAAGATTTTAAAAGTATACCACAGGTGAATCTACTCGGAGGCTGAGGGGTACTGCTGGCTGCTGCCAGTATTGTCTTTGTACTATTTTAAATTTAATATAGGCTTCATATGATTTATTGCACAGCTTAACAAGTTATAGCCTGTACTGGAGTTTTGGCTTATCTTTCTCATCAGGTGAAATTTCTAAATTGTTAATGACAACTGAGAAATTCAGTGAGTGATGAAGCAAATAATGTTCACCGAAGATATAAGAGCAAAATTGCGTATTATTAGAAAAGTACAAAATTAGCTTTCTGTTGTCTCAAAGTAAATTCTTATTTTTCAGGACATTGGATACAAAGGAGAGCTAGGATACCAGACTTTTCTGTACAGCAGTGAACCAGAGATCCGCTCCCTGCTCATGTTTCTGGTGGAGAAGCTGCCCAGAGAAAGTGCTGAGACTTCAGACCAGCCGACAGGTGCACTGACACAGTTTATCTCTGGCATACACATAGTTTCATATAATATTGGAGATATAGACTATATTGTCTAGTAATTGTTGTTTTACTTTAGCCTCTAATGTTAGATGTAATTAGAGTATTATGAGATACAGCTACAGGTAAATTCAAAGGTCTTATTTTGTGAATTTTTTTTCTGTCAGTGCAAATCTTTTTGAGACACTCGAGTAGAAAATGTCTCTGACATTCAGCAGACATTAAAACAACCCACTGACCGAGGCAACCTGATGGACAGACAAAGGCTGTTGTTGTGTTAACTGCCTGAAAAGCACGAGGCCCTGATCAAATGGCTAAAAAGAGAACTGATAGAATAAGGTCTTGGCACTTGTAACACAGTGTAACTTATAAACACATGTTCATACTTTTATTCCACAATCAGAGAGAAAGAAAAAGAGAGAGAGAGTGCAGGACAGACAGACAGGTGACAGTCTCGGGTGTATACACTGCTACAAAACAGCACAAAAGAAGGAGGATTTAGTGTTTGTGTTATTACGAATCAAGAAGAGTTCCCAGATGGTACAGTGGACACATGTGTGACCTTAAAATGCGGCCTTCAAGGCTGCAGACCCCAAATCCGGTCATTGGTACTTCCTGGCTTGTGTAGTAGGTTGTTACTAGGTAACTTTGACTACGATGACCTGGATGACTGAGAACCTTCACAGACATGTTACTAGGTAACAAAAGCTCAACACTGCCCCTAGCGTCCTGGAGCACTTCCGTTGTTTTTTGGAATTTGCATGTGTTTTGGAGTTTGTACGTGCTTTGTCTCCAGGGGCCACCGTACATATCTGGTTTAATAGGCGTTTGCAGATCTATGTGATGGGACAATAACGTATTCATTAAAGGTTCAGAAAGGTCACAAATGACCTTGTGCTTAGTGAATACCTCAGGTAGCAGACACCAGAGAGAGAAGAGGAGCCATGATGGAAGGACAGGTCCCTGCACGACAAGCGGCAGGGAGAAGTGGCTGACATCCAGAAATCCTGCTAGTGGCTGGACAAAGCTGAAACATCTGTTCCTGTATACTGTTACATTTTTTATATTACACCTCTAACCATCCTCTCTGAGATTGATTTAAGTTGTTATTGGAGATATCATGTCCAAATGCTCCCTGACTGCTGATCTTTTTCGGTGGATTTATAGTGTGCTTACGATCTCCTTGCAAGCTCATAATAATCCTCAGAATAACCTCAGGTCCAGTTCACACAAAAAAAACAATGTCAGCGTCTTTTCAAAAGCTTGTATCACTTAACAAGGCAGTCATGTCATTTCAGAGAATCAAGACCTTGTTTATCTTTGATCATATAATATTCTGAAGAATGATTCGGGCCTTGACACGGGCTTTATTTGGACACGCCCCCTTTACTCAGGACAGACCTCGGGCTTCAGTGTCAAAGATAATATCTCTACTTGGTTTAACACACACAAAATTAAAGCAGGACCAGGAGCAGGAAAGATAACCAGCAACAACACTTGCAGGTGGATCTGTGGTCTGTATAATGTCTGACGGCTAATTATTGAGTGAGCCAAGGTGCCAACTGTGGGTAACTGGTGGCAGCTGAGTCCTGGAGTGAGAGTGGAAGTTTGTCCAGTCAGTTGAACTCCAGATCTAGAAGGAACATTCTGGTCCTGGAGTGCTAGACCAGCTATTTATTGTCTTGACGATATTCGAGGATGTGTTTTAGAGTTTATCTAACCAGTCTACCTGTTTTGTGAACCTGGGACCAAATCCCCCTGAGATACCCTCTGAGGGGTATTTGGCATGTTGTTACAGACCATTTGGTCCTGGTACAGAGCTTGGTCTGCATTGTCAGCCATAAGTTGGAGTTGTTCTCAGTGGGTGTTGCACTCTGCCAGGGATTTGTTTATAATAAATTTTATGGACAGAATTTTTAGGCGTAACCAAGTGGGAGAAGACTTCCACTCAGAATCTCTGCTTTTTGCAGATAATGTGGAAGTGCTGGCTTCATCAGGTGGTCCCCTCCAGCTCGTACTGGAGTGGTCCGTAGTCGAGTGGGAAGTGGCAGTAATGAGAATTAGAACCTAAAATAACACTCTTAGGGTGCCCCTAAAGGGTGCCCCTCCCACTCTTGGATGGGGACAGGTTAAGTGGAGAACTGTGTTTAATCTTGTAAACTTGTCTTGTTCATGTGAGAAGAGAGGGGAGATTGGCAGGTGGATCGGGGCAAAATTCAACACGAGTAAAATCATAAACTACCTACCTCCTATTACCAGTTTTATTTCACTTTTTTATGCCAGTTAGTTTGTATAGATACATAACTGTACGTACTAGTGAGTAATTTTAAAGTGAATTTCTGCGACCCACCTGTAGTAACTTTGTGGCCCAACAAGGGCCCTGGCTCACACTTTGGGAACCACAGCTGTAGAAGACGACACATTTTTCTGCTGTGGATTGTTTAAAAAAAGTGATGTGATCATGATGTGGACATGACCGGGGCACTTTTCATCAAGGACGATGCATTTAAGTCACCCAAAGCTTTGGTTTTTGTCTTCCTTTAGGGAAATCAGTGGTACTGGAGAGAACCATAGCTGCTGCGATCAAAGCCCATCTTGCTGTACCTTGGCTGCCTCCAAAATGCAGACTACCACTAAACTGTGAAACACAGGTTAACTAATGCCCCATTCTGCTCGTTGTTATATGCTATAGTTTTAATTTTGTTTTTGAATGTATGTGTATAATTATGACTGGCAGTGAGTGAGACTTTTGAATTACATTTTTTGTGTCTTCATGGCATCAGTACAACGTATAAACTATGAAATAATTTATAATATTCTTATAAATAATAATAAAGTGGAGCTAAACATAGCTATGTTTCCTGAGTTAACAGACAGCCAGGTAAAGATCAGTTTTGTTTATAAAATGTTTTACTTCTATTTTCACATGTATAGAGACAAGGAGTCATGCACAGCTTCCACGTCCAGCCCCTCAGCCTAACAAACTGCACTAAAAGCTCAAGCAAGAGGCACACAAAAGGTAGTCCTCTTACTGTACACACACACACACACACACACACACACACACACACACACACACACAGTGTGTTTTTTCCTACTAATTATGAATAATGAAAATGTTCAGTTTGCCATCACACTTGCAGTGAAATCACTGAAAAGTTTTTACAAAAGAGAAAGTGTGAGTGAAATGTAAGGTGTGCTGTGTTTGCAGAAGTGAAGGACTACCAGCGGGACGTTCTCTCCCCTGTCACCGCCCAGATTTCCAGTCAAGCTTCTGTGGTGGCGTCCATACTGGAGCAGCACACAGCTGAAATAAGTGCTGCTCAGGAGTGGGACAACGAGTGGAACAATCAGGGACTGTTGTCCCGCTTTACTCCACAGGCAAATATTCACACAGTCCTATTTGAATCTTAGAGTTATTTGCTTCCTATTAACCTAATGTTACTAATGCCAGTACAAAAAAATGTCCAAAAGTTCATTATTTTGTAATTTAAATCAAAAAAGTTAACTTGGATATATTGTATCAACATTTAAAAATATTCATGCCCTTTTTGTTTCATTATTGGCTTGTAGTAAGTCAGTAAGTAATGTCTTTTTGAATGAAACTATGAAGGTTTTTCACAGATTTCTAATCTTTTGAATCACACGAGTCGATATAGTGTTAACTATACCCTGTTGAGTATGCTCTGTCTAAATGCACCAAATTTGAAAGTGTTAACTCCTTGTACACCTCTGTATGAACATGTTTATTGGATGTTGTGTAACAGGAATATTGCTTACGGAAATTCACCCGGTTGCATAAACGGATCGAGGACCAACTGCGTTCTGCTGCCCTGCCCTCTTCTCATAGTGCCTTTGGTGTTTCTCGCTCCACCTCTGACCTGTGTGAGCTCCTGCAGGCCTTCAAAGGCTCCGTTCAACCCGACCACATCCTGACCAAGGGCACACACTTCACCCACACACAGAAGTTCAACTTCACACAGGTAGAGACCTCAGCATTGTTTAAAACAACTGCATACATACAGTTTGATCCTCACAAAACTCTTAACCAGTGAAAACATTTTTTTCAGCCTAATTTACACTTTGTCCAACAAATGAATGCATTCTGATTGAAGTTTGACCACCTCAGCAAACCTAAAACAACCTGCTTGACAGTTTGAATTCTTTTTTTGTGGGGCATTTAACACATCCTGTCTTTGAATCTGTAAGTTTGGTCCTGAATGTATCTCTCAGGTCTCACAAAGCCTACATCACATCCTTCAGCCTGTGTAAGAAATTTCACTGAAAAAAGAAACTTAAAAGTTGAATGATTGTGTGGTTTACTTCTACCACACAGCCTCGCTTTCCACTACTAAATTAGATACAGATAACAATAAACTTACCTTTACACGTCATTACTTTGGGCTCAGTAAATCGAAATGAAGTTTTATTTCAGTAATGCTGCAAACTAAGTGCCTGAAAACTCTTTAGAATTGCTTTTGTTTCTTATAACAAGAAAGATTTTCACTGTAGTTCTAATAGCTCCTGAGTTGAGCAACTTCCTGATGGATCCTGTCTGTGACTCCGTATGTTTACAGATTCAAACAGGAAATTTTAATGCAAAGTTTGTTCTGTGAAAGTACGCATTGTTACAACAAATAGACTTGGCCTTTGCTCTGTAGAGTTTACATGTTCTCCCCGTGCCTCCAGGTACCCTAGTTTTTTCTAAAGACATGCACCAACTACATGTTTTTGTTAATTATTAGTTGTTAATTAACTGGAGATTTTAAATTGCCCATAGCTGTCAGTAGTTGTTTGTCTCTGTGTTAGCATGGGCAACCTGTCCAGGGTGTAACCTACTTCCCCCTTAAAGCGTGTGTGTGTGTGTGTGTGTGT
>NW_005187570.1:1101572-1112256 GCF_000239375.1 Pundamilia nyererei
CATAATGTTTGATTAAGGAGCATGCTCATATGCATATAGACTGGCTATTACAGGTATATTACTTGACATGAATGACTTGACATGAATGTTGACAATATATGACAAGATGCGATTACACAGTCCCTGGATTAAAGATGCAGTGTGTGTGTGTGTGTGTGTGTGTGTGTGTGTGTGTGTGTGTGTGTGTTCTACAGGAATTGCCTCCAGTAGCAAAAACCATCCCGACTAATCATCAGTCAGAGGGGGATGTACAGCTGGGTCAGCAGGAGGAGTTGGCTTACCTTCAGCAGCAATTCCAGCAGCTTTGCAGTGAGGTTGACCATCTAGCAGCAGACATGAAGCACATGAGTGTTACCAGCGCTCAAGTAAGCTCACCTAAGATGAACCTGATGGACTGGTGGCAGTCAATAGTTACTTTTTTCTCTTTCTCCCGCTTTCATTCATAAATAAGAACTGAATACACTGCAAAGATGTCATTTACTCTAGTCTCTTTCTCCTGAGAGGAAACTGGAGTGTATAGCTGTTTTTCCTACTTATCTGAAATGGAGAAGTCATTATTGACTAAGTTGATTGAATTGTTCCTGTTACAAATGTGTCTTTCATATCTTACTTCATTTTTTCACTTAAGTATTGCTACTAATGATAGAAAACATTTGGTGAAAGGTTTCAATTAGAGGAACGAGGGACAGAAGGCAAAACTTGTAAGTGATTTTTAAAGAGTTGCTCCAAAGAGCTCGTTTGTCACCCTTTATTTTGAATTATGTAATGCCCACTTAGACATTTAAGCGTTTTAATTTATTTTTGTTTTTGTTTTTTACTTTATTCTAAGTTGTTTTTCGTGTACCTCAGTGCTGTCCCAGCATTTTGGAATAAAATAAGTGTTTTTCTCAGGTTGTCTTCAGTAGGCTTTAAAAGCTGGTGACGTGGGTGATGTAATCACGAGGGCTAAATGCCCCTAAGCAGCATCTAGGAAAGTCGACGGTAATGTCTTGTGTATCCACCAGGGGGAGGTACATTCATTTGCAGGCTTGCTACACTATATGCTTAGACCTTTTAAATTTGTTCAAGGATTCTGTAATTATATAATCATATTTACATTTTATATTATAATTATAACAGAATCATAACGTTGAGCCTTTCTATAAAACATACGTATTTGATTGCAGCAATTAAAATAGAGCTTGTCCACACCGAACGAGCAAGACAGAAGACGGGAAGTGACGCTTGCACTCTGTGATTGTTGCTGATTTATATTTCTGAACATGAAAGCGTAGAACAGTTATTTACCTCCACTGCTAATGTTCTTATATAAAATGCAAAATCAAAACGTAACGTGAATTCGTTAATTGATGGATGTTGCAACACCCAGCAAGTAATGCTATACAGATGGGCAGGCAGAGAGCGCTGCTCTGGCACTGTGCATGTAAAAACAACTTCACATTCTCCATTTGCATTTGTTTCATATGGCAAGTCGCCTGTACGTAACTTAACAATCACCAAAATGTTATGGCAGTGGACTTTTGTTCAACTCAACACTAAGTATGGAATGAAGAATTTGAAAAATATGACACTTCCCAGTTTGTCTTGTTTCAGCTCGAGCATATCCAAACATTCAGTTACCTCCAAGAACAAAACCCTCACCGTTGGAACAGACGTTGATGAGTCCTGCAAGTTGCAAGGGCCAAATGATGTCATCTTACATTAAAGAGAGAGAGAGAGTGTCGAGGGTTTTTTTTTAACACGACGTCAGATGTAAAGCTTGTAGAGAGATGATTCCTGTATTTAAGGATTACAATTTGAGTCATTATGAGATGTAACATGCATCAGACTGTTTGGTGGCTGAAAAGCTGGACAAACTGCATGAGCTATACTTCCCATTGATCTCAACTGGTTCAGTCAGACATAACCAAAGGGCTGAATGTGGCCGTACAATGCCCAGGTTTGCTCTAGATTTAAAAAAGTAAGACGAAGATCAACAAGGATGACAAAATCCATCTGTCGTTCTCTCTAATCTTTTGCTTATCTGGAGTCAGGTTGCAGTAGCAGAAGGCTAAATAGGATATTTCATATTTCCTTTGTTCCCAGCAACATCTCAATGGGAAGTCTACACCAGTCTAGAGGTCAGGGGAGTTAAACAGATCTGTCTTGACGGTTTGAGGTCTGTAATCCATAACATGATGAGAGTTATGGGTTGCAACATGCGTAGGAGTGGTAAATTCTTCGTTACCACTTCTTGTTCTGCTTCCTTTTCTTTACTCCTGACACTGTCAGTCTGTTCATCTCACAGACAGAAGTGACAGTATACTGAAAGGTGCTGACAGAAATGTAAGAACCTGTGGAGGATGTGTATTGTCACAATCTCTGAAAAGAGCAAAATGAGCACAAATGATTGTTTCCTGATTCAAGATTCACAAATATGCACGGCGACGTGGCTAATGATGTAACAGAATAACCTGTAGATGCATATAATAATATCATTTTTATTTATTTGTGGTGTGGTGCAGGTGTTGGATGAGCTGAAACAGAGAGAACTGAGAAACTCTGAAAAAGAAGAGAAAATCCAAGTGAAGAAGAAAACAATTGATCTTCTGCCAGATGCAGATAATAACCTGCTGAAACTTCAGGTAGGAGCTGATGCTTGATGTCACCCAGCCAAGCAGGTCTCACAGATCCACTATATATATGTGCCTTCCTCTCTGCAGGCTCTGGTAGAGGCCAGTGCCAAGCGAGTAGTGAACCTGGCATCTCAGTGGGAGAAACACCGTGCTCCACTCGTTGATGAATATCGCAGACTCAAAGACATCTGCAGCAGCAAAGATGTATGTCATGTAACAGGCCTTTTGCTTTTCTTTAACAATAAATGTACAGTTTGATCATTTTTGTGTATTTTCCGCAGGTGGAATCATCCAAGAAGCTGTCCGAAATCAAGTCTTTGCATGAAAAGATCCGTGTTTCTACAGAGGAGGCCAAGAAGAAGGAAGATGCATACAAACAGCTGGTATTGAAGATACTAATTACATTTTTATTGGGGTTGACATAGACAAATTTAAAAACATTAAAAATGATTTTAATTTGTAACGTTGAGTGGTTGATATACCTTTAAATAACGTGAAAATTGTATTTTCTAAGCCTGAAAAAAATGTCATGAGAAAAGGCAAGGAAATTTGCTCCACAGATCCCTTTTCTAAAGTAGTGCATCTCCAATACATCAAATTAGGTCATTCATTCTTTGAAGCTTGTTTCGTAATATAAGGTTTATAATGGTTATGGCAAGTAGTTGGAAGGATTAGTTTGCAAAATATGTGTTTTGGCTGCTGAATGTAATAAATGTGCTGGTCTTTTGTCCCCGTTTGCTTCTAACGTAGGTAACAGAGTTAGAAAATCTTCCTCAAGATGCGTCTCGCTCAGCGTACACTCAGAGAATTCTAGAGATTGTCAGCAACATCAAGAAACAGAAGGAGGAAATTACAAAGGTATGTTTAAAACCAAGAACTGAAGGAATCTTAATTAGTGATTTTTACATGTCCTATGACCAGACCAGCAGTCTGCATACCTAGGTTCCTGATTTTTATACACCTGTGGCCATAGAAATTATTGAGCTGCATGAATTCGATTATTTGGATGGTGCGTGAATAATTTTGGCAATATAGTGTATTTCTCCCAGCTTCTGTTTATTGGCTCCCTGGGATATCTAGGATTTAAAGTCCTTTGCACATAATACAAGATCTTGAATAAACAGGCCCGATCTTAACTTAATGTCCTCAGATATCACCCCATATCTTATCACCCTAGCAGAATACTTGTTAGGGCTGGATCAGGTAACCCTGAAGCAGTACGCCTGGGCTGCTGCAGGCTCACTCACCATTTCTTCTTCACTCATCTAGTTATAATAGTGTGAATGCCTCAAGGCATTCACACTATTGAGATCCTGTTTCTCTTTATACTTTATTCTTCTACCTTACTATTCTAGTTGCTCAGACCTTTGCTGGTTAACTACTCCCTTAGTTTACAGCTGATTTTCACCATTCAAACTTTAAACTGTTCAGCTCTTTCCGCTGAAGCGTGCTATATCTTTTGGCGCTCATACCTTTTATACTTTTTGAGATATTAAGCTTTTTATGCCATTTTGCTGAATGGGACCACATTATCAGTGTGATCACCAGCTTAGCTCGCCGAGCTGAGCCATGTTTTAGCTCAGTGAGATGAGCAGCCGCTCTCAGAGCAGGCGGGCCGGGTTCGAATCCCGCTTATGGCAACATTTTCTTCAGTTAACATTTCAACAGTTTTAACTCTTTTCCATGCAAATTTCAGCTTTTTCACCTCTTTTTAGCAGAATTTTCAGTTTTTCACTACTTTTCAGCACAAATTCCAGCTTCTTCAGCTGTTTTTAGCACAAACTTCAGCTTCTTTACCTCTTTTCAGCAGAAATTCTGCTAATTCACCTGTTTTCAGCGCAAAGTTCTGCTTCTTAACCTCTTTTCAGCAAAAGAATTCTGCTGATTCACCTCTTTTGAGTACAATTTTCAGCTTTTTCACCTCTTTTCGGCACAACCTTTAGCCTCTTCTGCTCTTTTCAGCACAATTTTCAGCTTTTTCACCTCTTTTCAGCGCAATTTTCAGGTTCCTTATCTTTTTTTGTTTGCTGAACCTTCAGCATTTTCACCTCTTTTCAGCACCATTTAGCTTCTTCTGCACAGTGAACATTTTTTCTCTCATCATATCTTTGTTTGAGATCAGAGCTGGTTTGGCTCAATAGGAAGAGCAGCCGCTGTGAGATCTAGTGGCGCAGGTTCAAATCCTACATGTGACATTTGCTGCACATCTTCCCTGCTTGCATGTACTCTGCTTTATTGACACTGCTTAGTGTACTCTTATATTCACAAGGCATTCACACTGCATTTTCGCAGGAAATGCAACTTTTTCTAGTTCTAGTTGCTCCGACCTTTGCTGGTTAACTACTTCTTCAGTTTTCAGCCGATTTTCACCATTCAAATTTTCAACTGTTCTGCTCTTTCTGCTAATGCCAGCTATATCTTTTGGTACTCATAACTTTTATACTTTTTGAGATATTAAGCTTTTTATGCCATTCTTTTGGCCCATTTTACTGAATGGGACCACATTATCAGTGTGATCACCAGCTTAGCTCGCCGAGCTGAGCCTTGTTTTAGCTCAGTAAGATGAGCAGCCGTTCTCAGAGCGGGAGGCCCGGGTTCAAATCCCGCTTAGGACAAAAAAAAAATTCAGTAAACAGTTCAACTTTTTTTTTTAAACTCTTTTCAACACAAATTTCAGCTTCTTCACCCCTCTTCAGCAGAATATTCAGTTTTTCAATTCTTTCCAGCAGAAAGTTGAGCTTTTTCACTATTTTCAACACAATTTTCTGTTTCTTCTACTGTTTTCAGCACAAAGTTCAAAAGTTCACCTCTTTTCAGCACAATTTTTGTTTCTTCTGCTCTTATCAGTGCAAATTGATTTTTTCATTATATCTTTGGTTGGCATCAGAACTGGTTTGGCTCAGTAGTATGAGCAGCCGCCGTGGCAAAGGTTTGAATCCTACCTGTGGCGATTGCCACACATGTTAGCCTGCTTGCATACACTCAGCTTTCTCGACACTCTTCACTGTACCCTTTCAAATACAGCCATCTTTAGCAAGCAGTTCAGCTTTTACAACTCTTTTCAGCAGAAAGTTCTGCTTCCTCTGCTGTTTTTAGCAGTTTCTACTACAAGACATTCACACTGCATTTTCGCAGGAAATACAACTTTTTGTAGTTAAATTCTGTCTTGCTTCCATAGTGTACTTTTTGTCCTCTGCTCTCTTCTTTTCCCCTCACCCACAACAAGTAATGGCAAATGTTTGCTCCTCTCTGAGCCCGGTTTGTAGGAGTCACCGTGTCCTCATGAGGTCTTTTGATTGTTTGGGTTTTCTCTCTGTTTTTACCCCTCAGCCATAAAAGGTTGATGAGGTCTGGTGTACAGGCTGGCAGGTGGCGTGAACACTCAAGTTTGTGAATGCGATAACTCTAGAATGAGGCGACGCAGAAATTTTGAAACGTGTACCAAAATCCTAGAGTGAAGGTTTTCAGTCATCCAGGTCATCGCAGTCTAAGGAGTTTGGAAAGAGAAGCGTCTGGACTTTAAGTTTCTTGAAGACGTTTCATCTCTTATCCGAGAAACTTCTTCATTTCTAAGAGCAGTTGGTAGAAAGAGCAATCACACACGAGCCAAGGTTTAAAAACGGGTGTGGGTATACACCCTGGCTCGTGTGACTAGGCAGAGGATCAGTAAGGACACTCCCATAGGGCTTAAAAATCTGAGACTCTCCACCAGTTGCTCTTAGAACTGAAGAAGCTTCTCGGATGAGAGGTGAAACATCTTCAAGAAACTTAAAGAAGTCCAGACTCTTTTCTTTCCAAGCTCCTTAGACAGACCATATGTGCATCTACTAAAAATCTCATACGTTTGAATTTCAGTCGAGGTCAAGTTTTCTGAAAATCTTCTGAATGCAAGATCTCAAGAAGGGAAGTCATGTAGGACTTTCACATTCGCACCATGTGTGCATCTGCTAAAATCTCAGACAAGTTCAAATCCTGGTGATTTGAAAATCTTGCACCTTAAAAATTCAGATTTAACACTGTTCACTTTCCTTTCAGATTTTATCAGACACTAAGGAGCTCCAGAAAGAGATCAATAATCTGACTGGAAAACTAGACAGGACATTTGCTGTGACTGATGAGCTGGTCTTTAAGGTAGTAGAGAATTTTTATTTTCACAGGATTGGAACTCTTCTGTCTCATTGTTCAGAAATGTTATGCATAATTATGAGGATGATTTCTTTTTAGCATTTTACCATTTCTCAGCAAATTTTTTTTTCTTCATTGAACAAATGTTTAGTAAAAAGAGGTTTGAGTTCTTCCCAGCGATGGGATAGATGCTCTTTAATCTTGTCATTCCCTGACTTGATTATTTTCTTTTTTTCCAGAGAAATCAGTTGCTCCTGTGTTTATTTTGTCAATAAATATTTGTCATGTATGATTTGTGTAGGATGCCAAAAAAGACGAAACCGTCCGCAAATCCTACAAGTACCTGGCAGCCTTGCATGAAGTATGTCACTGTTTGTCTGTGTATCATATATTACTATACCCTTGATGACTATCAACAACAAATGCTTTCATCATCTTTGATTCTTCCGTAGAACTGTAATCAGCTAATCCAAACCATTGAAGACACCGGTACAATCCTGAGAGAGATTCGAGATCTCGAGGAGCAGGTAGGATTTATAGTTCGACTGCTGCAGTGTTGATTGCTGTGTTACATTGGAATAGAATCAAAAGTCAAAGTTGTCCAGCCTGGAAAGAGCTGCGGGATGTAGTTAACTGTGACCCGATGAGCAGGATGTTGAAGGCTGTGGTAGAAAGGATAGGTGAGGTTGAGCAACCCATTGCAATGCCTTTTCCAAGCTGATGCCAGCTGGTTGTGGCCTCTTGAAGTGTAAAGGTGGCGACTGCTTGGCTGTACTCTGAGGGGATGGCTTGGGACTTCCAGGCTATTCTCATCAGTTTCCAGAGGAGCTTCAGCACCATGGGACAGTTCTTGTACACCTTATGAGGCATGCCATTTGGTCCTGGTGCCAAGGCAGCTTTATTTACCACAAGATTAATTTCAGACCATTTGGGAGGCGCAGTATCAAACCTGAAGACTGGCTCAGTGAGACGAGGCACATGCTTGTGCGAAGTGGGGTGTTCTCAGGGTCACATAATTGAGTCTTGGTGTGCTCTTCAAGGTCCTGCTGGGTGGCAGCTTTCTGTTATTTTTCTCCTCCAGTAGACTTTTACACGTATTAAAAAGTGTCCTGAAAGAACCTCATCCGCTCCTTTCTCTTTCTTGTTTCCGTGCTTGTGGATCCGCTCTGCCCTCCTCAAGGTTAAAACCTGCTCTTGATTTGGACCCAAAGTAGCTGCCTCTCCTTTATAAACTTAGAAATCTCCTGCTCAGGTCACCCTTTTCCCCGAGGATGTTCTTCCTGTGGGTTATTGCCTCAAACCTCTACCCACCGATCCCCACAGACAATGCTCAATGCTGAGAGTTTTATTCAATACTGTATTTATTAAAACAAACCAACAAGGAAAAAGTATTAGACTTGAAATTTGAGGGCTATTAGTTGACCAGCAACAGTCACAGATTGCTGAGGTCTTTTTGTTTGTTGTTGTATTTGCTAAGCTACATTATACCTGTAGCAGGTCCATAGTAGGCACACAGTAATTATATTTTTATCCATGTTTGTCTTTAGTCACCACAGGCAACATGTCTTTTAAAAAAATATTTGGTCTTTTGGTCATTTTGTGTTATTCTCTGTTAGATTGAGACAGAAAACGGAAACAAAACTGTGGCTAACCTGGAGAGGATTCTGGAAGACTACAAAGCGATTCGACAGGAGAACGCTTCACTCGCTGCCAAAGTGAGAGAAGGATGAAAGTACAGCTCTGCTTTATGAGGCTAAAGTGAAAACATGAATGGGACTGAAACAGCACTTCAGCTGTCACACTTAGATGTTTGTCCATTAATGTGGAGACCCGCTTTTCTTTGAAAAAGACAAAGTGTGTTTTGGACCACAGGAACTCTGTAATTGAAATGCATGCCATGGATGGACAAATAGGTCAGTAGATGGAAAATGTTGAATTTGTACTTGGTGTGCCTGGGGGATGATTGTTATGCATTCAACTGAAACACGACACTGGGCAGCAGCAGGTGCTGTCATTTATAACGATACATGAGACATCATAAGATGTTGTGATTGAAATGTAATGTTTTCCTTTGACATTTTAAAACACAAGTAACTTTTCCATTTTCAGACCTTCAGTCTATAAGTTGTCATGATTTCATGTGAGCTTAAGTTGAGCGAATGGCATTTGAATGTAGTTAATCTGTCGTCCATCAGCAAATTGTTGTATATATGGTACCAGCCTAAATAAAGATGCCTTACATGCTTGAAGATACTGTGATTTTTATTTATTTATTTTTTAAACAAGTAGCAATGATCCAATAATACCCCAAAGCAGAGATTCTTAATGATATATATGCTTTCAAACATAGTGCTGAACAGCTATTTGAAGATAAATAAAACAACACGAAAAAAAAACTACACTTTAAAAAAAAGATAAAACAAAAGGGAATAGCAATAAGAACCAGTAAAAACGTTAGGCATACAATTAAGACACATAGGATAGGGTGAACATGTGGGTCTTTAACTTAGCTTTGAAAACCCCCCACAGAGCATGCCTGCCCCAAAGATGGGGCACGAGAAGAAAATGGTTTTTCTTCTCGCTTTAGGAACCCTTAGAAGGCCAATATCCTGAGACCAGAGCGCACAGGATGGAATATAGGGGTGCAAAAAGGCAGAGAGATATGAAAGTGCAAAACTATTTTAAAGCCTTGTAGGTGAGCAACAGGACCTTAAAATCGGCTCAAACCTGACAAGGCAACCAGTGAAGAGACTTCAGTGCTGGAGTAATGTGCTCACATTTCTCACTTTTGGTTTAAGTGCAAGCAGCTGCATTTTCTACCATCTGTAAACCTCTAAAACTTTTCTTTGGTAACCCAGAACGAAGAGTGTTACAATAAGCAAAGTGCAAAGACACAAATGCATGGACAAGAACCTCTGCAGCATCAAGTGATAAAACGTGTCTGATTTTAGCTGTAGGTGATAAAAGGCAGTCCTTGTAGTAGTAGTAGTAATATAATTTTTGTGGTCCAATGGCTGTCAAATCTGTCTTATCAGCATTAAGAAGCAGGGAATGCAGATAGACAAGCTTCTACTTTGGACAAGTCTTAACTTCTTTACAGGAGCAACAGAGTCCAATAATTCAAGAAGTACGTTATTAAAGTTCACAGTCAAAGTTTCCACACACAATTCATGGGTAAAAATGTGATCCAACACATGATTTAAAGCAATGCTTCAGGGCTAATATGACGAGAGAACCCGAGGGGCGATTTTCCCCTCTCAGAAGATGGAGATTTAGGAATTAAATAAAATAAAATTGCTAAATGGTCTAAAATAGGGTAAAACACAATTTTTAGTCACTGATACTTTCAGTCCATAACCCGAGAGAGAGAGAGATCTGTTCCAGAACAGCAGGGACGCTGAGAGACCAGGACTATATGTTTCAAACTAACAATGTGAGGTACTCTGCAGTAACTGAAATAACTGACAGAAGGACATGAGGCACCGCATTTTCTCGGTAAGTGAAATGTGTGCTTGTAAGCTGATTAGTAACTCCTTGGCCACCTTACTAAGATGAGCAGTTAGCTGTCTGTGCAAGGTGTGATAGGTAGCTAATCAGTGCACATGAGTGAATATACCCTGACTGAAGCAATCACTCTGTGCTTGAATGTTCATTAAAGTCAGTGCTGTAGTTCAGACATGAACTCTGCTGCTCTGACTGAACTGAAGGATGTTCAGACTCACAGCTGAAGATGAGGCAGTGAAACGGTTAACATGAACAATGGAGAAAATCCCCAGGCTGCTTACTCACTAACTACCAATCATTATTGTGCTTTTATTATAATACTGCAAGAATAACAGGCTGGACTTATCTTCAGCTCCTGTGCAGAGCTAATTATTAAATATGTACAAACAGCAGCATGTTTCTTTCTCCACATCTGTAAGGACAGAAACACTTCAGTAACC
>NW_005187570.1:1131947-1154820 GCF_000239375.1 Pundamilia nyererei
TTTAGAAGTAGAATGGGAGGCAGAGCCTTCAGCTTTCAGACACCCCTCTACTTTTACAATTGGTCTTAAAATAGTTAGGGCTGGATCAGCTTTCTGGGAATCCTCCTTTACTTATGTTGCATTAGGCTGCTTGGGGCTTCCATGATGCACTGAGTGTTTTTGTTTTTTTCACTAACCCATTTTACTCGCTATGTGTTTAGATACCATGCTGCATTTAATCATTAGTTATTATTAGTCTCTGTCTCTCTTCCACTGTGTCTTTTGTCCTGTCTTCCTCCCATCACTTCCAACCAGTACCTCCCTGAGACTAGTTCTGCCAGAGATTTCTTCCTGATAAAACAGAGTTTTTCCTTTTTCTCCTTCATCTGATTGTTGGTGTTTTCTCTGTATTATAGTGGAGTCTTTACCTGATAACATAAAGGGTCTTGAGGTGGCAGTTGTTGTGATTTGGAGCTATATGGATAATATAGAATTGAACCAAAATGAAGGAGAACTCCAACCATGGTGTGTTGTTCAGCAGTTTGTCCACCAGATGGCTCTCTGCAACCTCCCAGCAGACATCCATACTTTCCAACTCTACAACAGGTTTTTGGGACGCCACAGACATAACAAGCAGCTGATGAGAGCACAACTACATCCAACAAATGTTAGTGGGTGGCTGTAGCTCAGGTGGTGGAGCAGGTCACCTACTAACCAGAAGGTTGGTGGTTTGATCCCAGTCTGCATGTCAAATATCCTTGGGTAACAGAATGAATGTGTGTGAGTGTTAGACAGAAAGCACTTAGTAACAACCTAGAGAAAAGTGCTTTAAATGTGTGAATTAGGCAAGTTGTGTAGAGTGCTCAGAGTACAAATGCACTAAATAAGAACCAGTCCATTTAAGGAAAGTTATTTAATATTTGTTTTTGTATGTAGAAGAAAAGAAAATCAGTTAATATTTCACAGATTGTAGTAAAACATTAACATGTGTTAATAGACCTCTCTGCATTGAATCGTACTTGTTATTAACCTCTGTCTCTCTTCCACAGCATGTCTTTATCCTGTTTTCCTTCTCTCACCCCAACCGGTCACAGCAGATGGCCCCGCCCCTCCCTGAGCCTGGTTCTTCCGGAGGTTTCTTCCTGTTAAAAGGGAGTTTTTCCTTCCCACTGTCGCCAAAGTGCTTGCTGATAGGGGGTCATATGGTTGTTGGGTTTTTTCTCAGAATGTATTATAGTAGAATCTTCCTTACAATATAAAGCGCCTTGAGGCGACTGTTGTTGTAATTTGGCACTGTATAAGTAAAATTGAATTGAATTGATTTTTAGTATATGCACATAATCAGTCAAAAGCCAAGCTAAGGCAGTAAGTTTTAAGTTTGTTTAAACATTTCAGCACTTCTGGCTGCTCTCAGGGCCTCCAGCAGACAGTTCTAGAAGCTCAGGATAAAAGCTTAAAGCTGCCTCTAAGGCTTTTTCTTCTTTATGTTGGAATGTGGAGCAGATTTGTGCTAGAGCCAAACAGGTTCAGATGTGAGCAAAATGTATTTTGGTGATAGACCCCACATAACAGGCTTAACGGTTGATCGGTCAAGTCCAAAACAAAGTTAACGATATGAATT
This sequence comes from Pundamilia nyererei, assembly GCF_000239375.1. Classification (NCBI taxonomy): domain Eukaryota; kingdom Metazoa; phylum Chordata; class Actinopteri; order Cichliformes; family Cichlidae; genus Pundamilia; species Pundamilia nyererei. Next base: position 1,133,548 of record NW_005187570.1, read on the forward strand.
TAAGAAGAAGAATAGAGAGCGACAAACGCGTCAGTTGTTTGCTCTCTTTTTTAACCTTGACAGTATGTTGTGTCCAGGTGTGGATGACTTTTGAGGACATCATGGCGATCGGGGCGGGGCGATCGTGGCTCAAGAGTTAGGAGTTCGCCTTGTAATCGGAAGGTTGCCGGTTCGAGCCCGGCTCGGACAGTCTCGGTCGTTGTGTCCTTGGGCAAGACACTTCACCCGTTGCCTACAGGTGGTGGTCAGAGGGCCCGGTGGCGCCAGTGTCCGGCAGCCTCGCCTCTGTCAGTGCGCCCCAGGGTGGCTGTGGCTACAATGTAGCTTGCCATCACCAGTGTGTGAATATGGGTGGATGACTGGATGTGTAAAGCGCTTTTGGGTCCTTAGGGACTAGTAAAGCGCTATACAAATACAGGCCATTTACCATTCAGAGACCCGATCATCTCGGCTCCAAAAGCTGGAGCTGCAGTGAGTTTGAGCGTTATGATGACCCGTGTGACTGTGAGGCTGCTCCTCCAACCCACAGCAGCAGCAAGATAAGTCATTACAAAAAAACTATCAATATGCTTACTCTGAAAACCGCATGTGAAGTCATTTAAAAAGTCTTCACTAAAGAAATAAAGTAGATTTAATATATTTTGGATCACAGAAGGCGCTGTAAAAACAGCATTCATGTTTTATTGTGGTTGGAGTTAAGAATATTTTACAAGTGCAAAATGATGAACTGAAAGAGAGAAACTGCAGAGTTGGTCATAATTCTCTTTATTTTTTTCATTATAGGCAGATTCAACCTTTGTGGAAAAAGTCCAGCAGTGTCAGGATTAGCTTTAAACGATTCATAGTTTTTCAGCCCAAAAATCACTTTGCTAAGGAATAACTACATCTGTTTTAAACTTCTGTGTGAATCAACCCGAGAATGATGAAAAGAGGAAGTGATTTATTTCTGGCAGTCCCTCACCATGTCAGCACTTCTGTCTTCTGCTTTTGTCACCATGTGCTGTAACTTGCTGTTGGACTTTCGCCGCTCAGTGTTTTGAAAAGGGTAAAATGTAACTTGAGTAATTTGACTTGGTTAGTGGGGAGAATTTGTAAAGTTCGGAATATTGAATAAGGAGTTCATCAGCTGGATCAACACAACACGGAATCTCTTTACTTTGGATAAATAAAGTGGTTTGTGTGAACAGAAGGTAGGTGTCTTAAAACTATATACAAAGGAAATATGAACAATTGCTAGAGACAGATATTATGATTAACTTTCTCTTAGAGAATATATGCAACAATAAATCTTAATGTTATGCTTTTTTATTAGATTTGTCAGTCCATGTTTTAAGATGTTAAAGTTCATGTGTGTCTGTAGTTTCTTGCCAAGCCAAGTTTAGATCTCAGTTTCACATACATTTCCTTCATTGTAAATGTGTTTCTTTAGAGTGATGGCCCTCTACCCTCACATTAAAGTCACTTTCATTTAGTTAGATATAACAGTTTCCCACATGAACCACAGTCATTTATCTGCCAAATGGAAGGTTTGTGATTTGATCCCTAAAACAAAGTGTTGAAAACATACAAAATAATGCATCATCACTGTGTGTGTGATCCATCGACTGTCTGAATGTGGCTTCTAATATTAAAGAAAATCCCAAATAAATTCAAACTTGTACATTCGCTCAGGATGAATGTATGTAAACTTCTGACAACTACTGTATGTGCAGAAGTATTGATCAGATGTGTATAAAACTTTGCAAAAACATCAATATTGTTAAGTTTATTTAACAAAGACCTAGGCAGCGGTTCATTTTCTGGGTATGTGGGAAACCTACTAACATGTGTCTTTAACTGAACTTCTTGTCGTATTGTGTTGTGTTTATTGATATGAGTTGTCAGGCGTGTCAAAGTTAAACTAATGCTGTGTCTCTGCCTCCTGATGTTCAACTGTCAGCTGCCTGCAGATGTGCCGGGGCTCAAAGACCTTTGTGCTGTCACCAGGAGAGAGCTGGCTTTGTGTATCAGTATGCCTCTTTTTGCCCACATCAGACAGACCTGTGACACTAAGGTAGTGCTAGTCACTTCAGCTGTTTGTCTCTTCCATCTTTGAACAAACTACTTTTTACTCTGACTGTTAATCAGATAATCTTAAATGACTTCAGATAGATATGGTTTTATTTTGCTTTTGCCAGAAATGAAATAAACCCCAATAGTATTTTGATACAATACAAGTGGTTTAATTTTTTCAGATTTGAATTTGAAGTAACCATGGTTACACATCTGTTCTTGTATTCCAGGTTCAGTAATTGATGAAAGCAGCAAGAAACGGTACCAAGGAGGGTTTAGGAAGGAGAAAGTTAGCAATGATTCGCAAAGTGTCATTCCTACAGAGAAAAGACTCTACAGGTATAGAATTGGAGCTGGGATTAATCCTTAAATAATTCATTAATAATTAAAAATGAAAATTATAACGTTCTTTAAAAAGTTTATGGCCTGAGTTGCAAGTTTTCCAAGATTCAAGTCTATGATGTTCATTTTGTAAATAATGGGCCTATTTGAGTCATGATTTAGAGTGTTGCTACCTTGTAACTGATAACTTGCTACCTTATGTACAAACGTCCTCTGTCACAGCCAGCCCATTACCAGTCACTTTTGGATCCAACACCAAGGGTGCCAAACCGAGGGTGCAAACAATAGTTTAAAAAACAGCTGATGTCACCATTACTATTTTTACTTTTGTACAGGGTACGGCAGCAACCTGTCAACATTCTTTTTAACATTTAGCATATAAAATAATAAAAATTATAATTACATGCCTTTGGAAATTCATGTCCGGGGTTCAATTCCCAACCAGGGCTTCTGCATCCGGTAAGGATTCCTAGGCTAGACCCCTCATGCTAATTTACCCTATCTCAGATATGAGTGGGAAAGAGATAGCTGAAGCCAGATAAGAAGCTGACTGCACTCCATGAGCCTCTGACAGCACCAACGAACCAGGTGCTGAAAGGTGAGAGACACCCGGATTGGCTTACTGAAAGTTGGACAGTCCTGATCCCCAGAAGAAACAGCTCCCATCAAATTACCGGCAGAAAACCTGCCTCAATACCACATGGAACCATTGTGGAAGAACAGGCCACTGCACGGTATGTACCCCTGGCAGGAGGTGGCTGACATCCAGAAATCCTACCAGTGGCTGAACAAAGCTGGACTGAAAGACAGCACAGAGGCACTAATCATGGCAGCGCAGGAACAAGCTCTGAGCACAAGATCCATAGAGGTTGGGGTCTATCACACCAGGCAAGACCCCAGGTGCAGGCTGTGTAAAGATGCGCCTGACACAATCCAGCACATAACAGCAGGGTGCAAGATACAAGCAGGCAGGGCTAGTGGCCGGCATACCAAGTGCTAGCAACATCAGAACGGAGGAACATGAAAAGCTGGGGAGGTACCAAGGACTCAGAGAAGAACTTAAGATTTGAAGGATGAAGGCAACAGTGATCCCAGTGGTAATTGGAGCACTTTGTGCAGTGACCAAGTGCAAGTGGCTCCAGCAGATCCCAGGAACAGCATCTGAGATCTCTGTCCAGAGCGCAGTCCTAGGAACAGCTAAGATACTGAGCAGGACCCTCCAGCTTCCAGGTCTCTCGTTAAAGATCCGAGTTTGAAGGATAAAGACCGCCTGCAGGGGCGAGGGGGGAATTTAGAAAAGTGACTACACATGTGTGTATGTAAGTGTGTGAGATTTATAATAATAAAATGCTCTTTATATGAATAACATATTCAGTTACAGTGATGGAAAAGAAGACAGTAGTTAATAAATGAGCCAGGAAAGGCAGTAAATGACTTGTGATGCAAACACTCTCTGGTTGTTTGATTTTACAGGTGATGGAAAAGATGATGCCGGTTACATAGATGTGTTTTTGTGTGAAGTAAAACACCCTCCACCACAACTCTGCCCCATGCCAGAGGGACTCAGCAGTCAGCAGGTGTGCATGTCAGCATATGTTCACTAATCTGTATTTCTGCTGACTTATTAAAGGCTGCACTGATGAAATTGGATTTTCCTGTGATGCTCTGATGTCAGTTCTCCATATATTGATCACTTTATTAGTTGAATGAACACAACCTAAAATCACCCACATAGGAACATTGTTACTGTTTTCTGTCTTTCACATGAAGTCTGTATTTGATCTTATGGTGGCTGACTATTGTCTACAGCTGAGGACAGAATTAAAACACAAGAAGGATTTTTTGGGGAAAATTCCTATGTATTGTGTAGGGGCATTTCTTCACCAGGAGTGATGTATGTTTTAGGCTGCTGTCCATGACACCAACCTAAAACAACTTGGAAGACAAAGCGATGAAACAGTTTTGCTGCTGACTGGTTGATGTTTTCTCTCAAAATCTTCACGTACCCTTCTTTCTTCACGATTCCTTTCACCTTGATGAGATTCATGTCCAGATGCACCAAAACATCTCCACAAATACCACAAACACTGTGCTTCATCTTTCCCCAAACATAAGCAGCATCTTTGTGGCCAAAGAGCTCTAGTTCTGTCTTATCTGACTAAAGGATGCACTTCCAGTATGCATAATCTTTCTCCAGGTTGTCCTTGGCATACTTGAGTCTGGCTTGACAGTGTCTCTTCTGCAGAAGTAGAGTTTTTCTTGGCCTGAAATCATGCAGCCCATGTTTATGCAGAATTTAGTGTTTACCTTCTTTTCTTCTGTAAGAATTATTATAGTTCAGGGGTCTTTGGACACATCTCTCACTAGTTTTCTTCCCAGAGTCTTTCAAGTCTTTCGCTTCCTACCTCTACCAGGCTGGTTCTGTACTGTAGGGCTATCTTTGACATTTTTGATACTTCACACTTGGAGACGCTGAGATGATTTTGCATATCCATCTCCTGCTTTGTGAGCATCAACAATTGTTTTTCTCAAGTCTAAGCAGAGTTCTTTTGTTTTTGCCATGAGGTGACAGGTGACAGCTCAAACCCTGCTGATTTTTTTTCTAAAATAATTGTTATTGAGTGCAAAAAAAATTTTTTGCTTTAAAAAAAACCTAGTAGATTTAGAAATGCTATGTTGAAAATCCCTTGCTCTCTTTAAACACATAGGGGTCTAGTAATTTAGTCTGGTTTGCTGGATCCATTTCACTTATTGGTGCTTCGTTCAGGTTGTCAGACGTCTCATCCTCAGATCCATTGTGCAAAGTGAGAGCAGCTACTTGGACTCTCTCAAACGAATCCTTCAGGTGAGACACGTTTCTCTTCAGGTGTTGTCAGTGTGGAACTCAGTCACGAATTTTATATTTTTTATATTATATCCAAATTTTGCATTTTAATATAAAGGTTAATTATAAATGTTCAGTGTTCATCTGAGCACTTTGGGGAACTCACTCTAAAACTTTAATTACTTTATACTTAAGCAGAAAAAACTTCAGCCATCAGAAATATGACATCCCAATTTCTAATATTTAACATTGTGGGTCATTATTTAGCAGATGAATTCATCATGGATATCAAAATGCAAAGTATACAGTTTAAGCACTGTTTGGGTAACCTAACAGAACCATAACCACAGATATGCAGTATACCAGACTGGTCTGTCTTTGTCCTTCAGGAGTACCAGAAGCCTTTGCTGGAGACACAGTCTGTGATTTTAAACCCAAAGAAGGTGCGTCAGATCTTTCACCGCCTGCACGAGATCTATCAGTGTCACTGCATGTTCCAGATTGCCCTTGCATCCCGCGTGGCCGAGTGGGATCAAAGTGAAAAGATAGGAGACTTGTTTGTGGCTTCGGTCAGTTGACATTTTCTTCCTAATTTCTCTTTTTAATTTCTGTCATCCTTCACCTTTAAGTGAAGTGTCCATCATCACACTACTAAAGTCTCTTTCAAGTCATTTAAACTCCACACAACCTGCTCATAACATCGTTTTTGTAAAGCTGAAGTCTCTGATTCTAAGCCGAGGTAATCTCAGTGATGTATTAGGCATAGGGGTTGTCAGACCATCATGGCTGTGCTATTTCCTGATTTTAGTGACATAATATTATTATCTGATAGATGCCTCTCTGCCTGACAGGCATACTGAAATATAGAAGGTGAAAGCATTTATGGAGCAAGATTGTGGTCAAAAGTTTAATTAATTTGAAAAAGTTATTTGAAAGTGAAATTCTACGTTTTCATGTTTTAAAAGAAAGTGAAAAAAACATAAACTGTTTTATTTTAAATAAACTATTCGTTTTAATGCAAGTATTTTTTTCCAATTTATTTTTAGCTTTAAATTCACTTTTCTTTGTTTCAAATCTCATTTGATCTCATCCAGTTTCAGACCCTTTTTTCAGTTTCCCTAATTTTGTGTTGTGAGCGTGTATCAAAAGGGAGAAGCAGAATGTAGACTAATGACTGACATCTCCTGTTGTCATGGTTAGCACTGTGTGACAGGCAGAGGTCGGACCCAAATGCAGGACGTGTAACGCAAAGTGATGAATGAAAGGAGGCAGCTTTACTGCTGTAAAGTTAGAAAAATTGAACATAATGAACACAAGATGATAGACTGTCAAAATAAAACAGGAAACACTCTGAGACACAGACTAAGACACACAGGCTTGACACTGGCGACCAGGGGAGAAACAGACATGAGAAAATAGTCGACTAGGGAGACAGAAAAGGAAGACCTAACACGGACATAGCAGATAAACGAACATGAAGACAAGGGTGACTAAATGAGAAACATGGAACACAGGGGAAGCACAGTAACATACAACTACACACAAAAAAATAAATATAACACAAGGCGAAAACTAAGAGAACCAGAAATACCAGTGATTAAACTAGTAACCTAAACAATGCCAGATAAAGCCTAAGGAACATAGAAACACTGGGTCACAGACCAGGACCATGACAGCTGTGACACTAAAACTAAAAGTCAGTTTAAGGGGATCACTTTTATGCTGTCCCTGGATGCAGCAGTGAGTTTTATGTTAAGAAACTGAGGCTATGCTGTCCACTTTTACTGTCTGACTCTTTAGCAGTAAGTGGCTGTTTGCCTAACTGCACTCAAATGGGGAAAATCCACCCGTTAGCCGTAATGTTCTGTTTTGTAAAGCACTTTATAAATAAGAACAGTCATTTTCAAATAACTTTTTCAAATGAATAAAACTTTTGACCCTGACTTAGCTCCATAGTGAGTCAGTCTGTTAGAGTGGGAGCTCCGTGTTTCAGAGGGCAGTCAGAATAACCTATGATGGCTAATGGTTTGACAAAAATATTGACTCGTCAACCATTTATTTACTTTGTAGTTCCACATGTTGAATTACTGTGAATCTTATCATACAAATATTGTGGCGAAGCAGAGCCCTTATGTCACAATGTTTCCTTCACAGTTTTCAAAGTCCATGGTTCTGAACGTGTATAGTGACTACATCAATAACTTCACCAGCGCCATGGCTCTTATCAAGAAGGCCTGCTTGTCAAAACCTGCTTTCTTGGACTTTCTTAAGGTGCTCACACTGCACATTTACACCACATTGTCAAATGTGACAAATGACAAACGGAACCGGTTACATGTTCCCTCCCTTCAGGGGAGAACTAAGAAGAGTAGGATTGTTAACTGGATTTAAAATCAAATTATACCAAATGATAAACAAGTGTGACCTTTTTAAAAGTGCAGTTTAAATGAAAATAACGTGAAAAGCTGTAAAGTGAAAAGGGTGGCATGGTGGTGGATGGTTGGTGCATTTGTCACCTTGCAGCTAAATGTTTCCTGGTTTGAATTCGAGATGAGGCCTTTCTGTGAGGAGTTTGAAGGTTCTCCATGTGCTTGTGTGGGTTTTTGCCAGGTATTCCCATTTCCTTCTGCAGTGCAAAGACATAGACTTAAGGTTAACTGGTGATCATGAATTGGCCATGAGAGTGAGACAGATGAATAAAGTCTTACAGGAATAGCTAAAATGTGACTTGGAGTGGAATCAGCTATGAGTGAGTATAATATCAGAACAGGCTGTGCTGATATGAGGAATTATGGAAATTCTAATGTTTTGTTAAGTTCCCATATCCTGAGAATACATGGTTTATAAGGTTATGAGATTTTTTATGAACTTAGAAGTGTAAAGTTTGAGCTGTGAGCACCTGAAGCCTCTTACTCTCAGCACTGTTCCAGCCTTTTGGCAAGAAGATGGGCTCCCTTACAAGCCAGCAGCAATTTCCCCTTCTTTCTATGTTGAAAGCAGGTAGCTGAAGACCATGACCGCCCACATCCAGAAGTGTAACCCAATATTCATTTTATCCATTGACATTTTAAAAAGTACTTGCATAGTTTTAATATTTGAACCGTCGCCGGGGCTCCAGCACCCTGCCACGGTCCTGGAGGAACATACCACATTCTGGTAAGGTGTCATGCAGACCCTGGTTCTCCCCGTGGCATTGTTGGAGGCAGAGTGGGTGGAGGTTAGATGTGTTCATGGGGATATTCACAATTACCCCACTTGTGCTGCTGCTATTGGAATACAAGGGCAACATGCAAAGAGTAAAGGCAGCAGTTTGCTCGCACCTGTCGCATCCCCTAATTCTGGGAACCGATTGGCTGCGATTCACCCCACGGAAGATTTTCCACTGGACTAATCTTGTGATGACACCCTACACTCAACCTTTGACCAAGTGATAGAAATTGATGGTCACTCGGCGCGCCCTGATGATGCGCGGACCGCACTTTGTATTGTTAATTGATAGGTTTTATCGAGTGAGTCGTGACACTTGTACAGAGGAGGAACACACCTAGTTGTTAGTGACTAAGAGCCACCGGGAAATGATTTTCAAGACAGCTCATTATAACCCCATGGCAGGGCAAATGAGATATGACAAAACTCTGGAAAGAAGAATGGCCAAATGGCAAAAATAATAAAGGAAGTGAAAAAAGGAAAATGTGCAGATAAATAATAAATGGGAAAGGAACTACTCATTCCAAGATGGCTGCGCACACGGACATGAAAAACATGAAAAACAAACTGGACCAGAAGCTGCAGTTTACCTTTGACTGCTCCTGAGTGGAGAGCATGCTCCCTTACTGCTTGGGTGTTTGATATGCAAAGGCCACTACTGAGAACAGGAGGGGTAACAAAAGAATCAGTGGCTGCCCTCTGCCGAGGCCATCACCAGCTCCTTCTGTCTCAGGAAATCCAGGGCACTCACAGGTGACCCCAATCCTGCCCACTGACCCACCAATCTGAGCCATGGTTGGAGTAACCCTCATCACTCAGGCCACACTCACACACAGACTTTACTCAGACCAAGTCCTCTTGCACTACTTCCAAACACTTTGGAACCTGTCCTCTAATGTTTGCCTTTTCTATTGAATGCCTTTCTCTTGTTTTGCATATATTTGCATATGGAGCTTGCAAAGAAAAGCATCTGGACTTCTTTAAGTTGCTTGAAGACGTTTCACCTCTCATCCGAGAAGCTTCTTCAGTTCTAAGGTCAAATGGTGGGGAGTCCCAGATATAAACCTAGTGGGAGTATCCCCCCACAGAGGGACAAAAGGACCCCCTGATGATCCTCTAATCGCCTGAGCCAAGGTGTGAAACTGGGTGTGGGTCCCAATCAGCCAGGGTTTCGGGTGAGCTCATTGTGAAACCTGGCCCCACCTTATCATGCGAGGTCAGATGGCCCAGGATGTGAGTGGGCATTAAGGCGTCTGGGGAGGGAACTCAAAACTGGATTATAGATGGCAGAGAGTTGGTGTCGTAAACCACCGCCTCTGTTCAAAGATGGTCGCTCACAGTCGCTCACAGAGATGGCTTCTTTCACTCCTCTTTCAAACCATCTGTCCTCTCTGTCCAAAATGTGAACATTGGCATCCTCAAAAGAGTGTCCTTTATCCTTAAGATGCAGATGGACAGCTGAGTCTTGTCCTGTGGTGCCATGTGCTTGTGAAGTGGCTGTTTGGTCTCTCCAATGTAGAGGTCTGGGCATTCCTCGCTGCACTGTACAGCATACACCACATTGTTAAGTCTGTGTTTTGGAGTTTTGTCTTTCGGGTGAACCAGTCTTTGTCTGAGCGTGTTGCTGGGTCTGAAATGCACCGGGATGTCATGCTTGGAGAAAACTCTCCTGAGTTTTTCTGATACACCGGCTGGGCCATCTGACCTCAGGAATTCGCATGATAAGGTGGGGCCAGGTTTCACAATGAGCTCACCCGAAACCCTGGCTGATTGGGACCCACACCCAGTTTCACACCTTGGCTCAGGCGATTAGAGGATCATCAGGGGGTCCTTTTGTCCCTCTGTGGGGGGATACTCCCACTAGGTTTATATCTGGGACTCCTGACCATTTGAGAGGTGAAACGTCTTCAAGCAACTTAAAGAAGTCCAGACGGTTTTCTTTGCAAGCTCCTTTGACTACAATGACCTGGATGACTGAGAACCTTCACAGATATATTTGCATATATATACCTGTGTGTGTATAATATATATACTCAGGACTAGGGATGGGTATCGTTTAGGTTTTATCCGATACCAGTACCAAACTGGTACTTTTGAAACGGTGCCGGTGCTTAAACGGTGCTCAAACCGGTGCTTAAAGAATGGAGAACACAAAATTGGTCCAAAAACCTCACGTTCAGCTGTTTTTTTTGTAAAAAGATAACAATGTTAGCCTTTTCTGCAGCTATAGGGCATATATGGTATCACTCTTGGCTGGAAGCAGTGCTTAAACAATGGAAAAAACACAAACTTTGTCCAAAAACCTCTCATGTTTGACTGTTTTACACTTTTTTTTGTCATTTAAGCCTTTTTGGCCAGGGTGAAGGGAGTATCTGCCATCAAACAAGAAGACAGCCGCATGTAACTACGACGGTGTTTGCTAGTTCACCTTACAGGCGTTAATTTAATAACGTGTTTAGCCTTATTGTCAGCCGGTGATCAGCTGATCACGGGGCCGGGTTTAAAAGAGAGACGTCATCCACCTGTTCGCCGCTCAGAACTGGTGCCGTTTATGTCAGAACCGGTGCCATCATGGCACCGGATACCGGTACCCATCCCAACTCAGGACCTTACTGCGAAGTAACAGTGCTAGACACTTCACCACTATGCCACACTGAAAGAAAGAAAAATACATAGAAGTAAAAGTAGTGTTGTCAGTGTTACAGACTATAGAACACTTATGAACTTCAACTGAAACATTCAACTACAGCATCTGCATGAATACCATGACATCTTTATTGAAACACATATGCACATTATTCTCCGTCTTTTCAGACAAACAATACAAACAGTATAATGTGCCACAGCCACTGTTTGGCCACCTGTGCTATTTAACTTTAATATTTAATATGAAATCATTTTAAAATGCAGCAGCACAAAATGCAGTCAATTTGAGAGAAGAGAATCCTCTATATGCCCAAGAAACAGTCTGCTTTGATGATCAACTTTTTCTGCTTTCCTGAGGAACATCATCTGTGGTTCTTTTACCCACACCTGGAAATCTCAGAATAAGGAAGGGGGAAACTGTGAATCAGCCACTGAGATCAGCAGCAGACTTTCAATATCAAGAGTTAATACATATTTGAAAATGACTCAGCTCTGTAGTGTTGTACAGCAACCGTGGAAGACGAGGAAATCCTCCCCATTCTTCCCAGCATGCTACATACAGGCATAGGGCAATATTCCATGTGGACCATAATCAAGTGGTTGTAGGATCTCTAACTGTTAGTTACAACCATTTACCTCAAGTGATCAAGTGATCTTGGAAAATACAATACTTTGTTTTGAAACATGAAGCACTTCCTATTTTAAGCTCAGTGGAAAAAAAACCTCTTTTCTTTCGACCTTTAGAGGAAGCAGGCATCAAGCCCAGACAGAATCACCCTATATGGCTTGATGGTTAAACCTATTCAGCGCTTCCCACAATTCATTCTGCTGCTACAGGTGAGTGACTGATGACACACCAGTGACTGCATCACTCTGATCCCTTGTTAGCATGTCTCAACCTCTGCACTCGTGGGTCATGACCATGGAACGCAAGCTGAAGGTTCAGGTTACAGTTATTACTGATTTATCCAAATCTTACAAGGCAAGCGAAGCAACCAGTTGATGAAATGCAGTTTAAACAGATGACTTGCATGCTAAATAGGAAATGCTGACTTTTAGAAAAGGTGTGTGGTCAAGTGTACATGTCAATTCATACTGAAACTTACCGACTCTGATGAAAGGAAGTGAAAGGCAGTTCTCGCCACTGTCTACTCCAGTGCACTGTGCATTCAGCAAGTAGTACTGTACCAGAAAGCTGGTTTTTCAAAACCCCATTCAAAAAAGTGAAACGAATTGCATGAATATTTAATATTACACTCAGTTAGAGTACACGTCAGTACATAGTTAATCTGCATGACATAAAAAAGTTAGCCTATTGTTTGTGAATATAAGTGACAGTAACAGCTAAATAGGTAACAATGCAACAATTGTTGTTCTAAATAGTCTCCAGCTCCCCTATAAACTGGTCGAAATCCACTATTTTACCACTCTGTATGGATGAGGAGGATGTGGCAGATCGTTTCGCCCCATCACCTTCAAACAGACAATATTAAATATTTAGGTATTAAAGTTTCCTCCAAGCTGACAGAATGAATGATGAATTTCACTCCCTTGTTTAAATTTATCCCAGAGGATTTAAACCACTGGATCAACCTACCTATATCACTTAGTGGAAGGATAGCAACAGTTAAAATCTCAGTCCTTCCAAAATTCTATTATGTATTGTCAGTGATCCCTGTATCTCCTAAAACCTCCTTGTTCAAGTCTATTAAGTCATCTCTGTCAAAATTTTGTTGGAAAAATAAAACTCCCCATATCAAATTGTGCAAAAACAAAAATCTCCAGGAGGTCTAGAAGCAGCAAATATAGAATTACATTATTTAGCTAATCAGCTAAAATATCTTATTAAATGGTTTAATCCTCAATCCAAATTGTTCTGGTTACAAACTGATCGAGCATTATGCCGAGACATACTTTTATTGAATCTCCCATTCATCAGACAAACTTTTCACAGCATATCCATAGAGTCATCTCTGTCAGCCTGGTGGGAAATATTACCAACTCCACAGCCTCACCATCTCCTTATTCTCCTATTTGGAATAACCCAGATAATCAACCAAAAAAAAAAAAAAAACCCCATTAAACTTCACCTCTTCGAAAATCAGAGGAATTACACATCTTTGTCACTTTACCCAAAATAAGACTTTTATTAATTTTTACAATTTAATTCAGGTCTTTGGCAATGGCAATTCAGTTTCTTGAGTACTTTTAATTAAAATCAGGGTAACTTTAAAAAACAATGGCTTCAAGGAGGAAGTGTTACAAACCCTTGGTTCAGAGAGAGGATGAACTGGGGCTGCACTAAACGTGATATAAGACGAACAAAGACTATTTGTCTGTCAGTCATTCTGCTCTAGTCCAAAAATAAAATAAGGACTCAAGAGAATGGGCAGACTTTAAATGATTAAATAATATTTAATCTTTCCTTTTTTAACCCACTCACTTAAATGTAAGGTTGTATTTGGTAAAATACTATTGTCAAGTGAAAGGTTTTCTATATTTTCTGTCTTTATAATGAGTTCTCTCTATGGACTATTAAATTCTCTGTCACCATAAGATATGTTATATGAACAGTCTCTGCTGTGTTGCATCAGGACATGTTGAAGAACACTCCAAGGTCCCACAGTGACCGGCTGCCCCTGCAGCTGGCTCTGACTGAGCTTGAGACCCTGGCCGAGAAACTCAATGAGCAAAAACGTCTGGCTGATCAGGAGGCTGAGATCCAGCACTTAGCTCACAGCACTGGGGAACGCAATCTCAACAAGGTGACAACTATGCATTTATTTATGCAAACATAAGCTGTTCATGAAACTTGTGGGTAAATTTGAGATAATGGCATGACCACATATATTCAGAAGTCACCAGAAAGTCCATTCACTTTCCTTTGTCCAATCAATCTTTAAAAGCAAAGCTCCAGTTGTATGGATGCAAAGAACAAGCTTCTCTTACATTTTTGAAAATGGTGTAAGGAGATTCCACAATCTGTGGGAGAATCTCATCTGATAGACTTTATTTGCATTACCCAGCATGAATTTGCATAGATGTTTGATTTTTGAGTCCTCTTTCATTTTTCTAGCTGGACGTTGAAAGTACATGGTTGGGTGGGTTCATCCTCCAGCATGTGTTCAGCTAAATTAATTTGTATTGCTCATGGTACCTCTGGGCAGCTGACGGAAGATCACCAAAGTTCTCTATTCAAGCTGAATTTAACACTAGTCTAGTAACCAATGGGTTACCTTAATATGGGATAAAATAAATGAGAAAATTTGTTTCTCAAGGAATTTGATATCTTCAGCTAATCAGCACCATGCCAAACTGTCTGCAGATATGAAGGTGTACTTTGTCAGCTCTTAGCTTGTGACATGAATCTTACCTGGGATAAAACTACTCTGAAACTTGATTTCAGTGAAGACATTTCTCGATTTCTGTAGTTTCAAACATTATGTAAGAATACTTTGTAATCAGTGACCTGCATTGTTTTTAGCTGCTGAACTCAGAACAGAGGCAGCTGATTCATTGTGAACTTCTTACTGAGATAGTTTTTGGGGATAAAGGTCAAGTTATCAAGTCAAAGGATCGGAAGGTCTTTCTCATCAACGACACCCTCATTTGTGCCAATGTGAACCTGAAGTAAGTACCAAACCTCTTTAATCCCAAACTTTACTCCTAGGTGTTTCTGAATATCCTGACTGGTGCGATACGTATAGTGACCAAAGTCATCTTGTGGTGATTGTTGTTGTGAATTGGCACTATATGAATAAAATAGAATTCAATTAAAATTAACTGAATGGTTGGAGTGAATTTGCAATTACCCAGCTGTTATTATTTGGGATATTATACAAGTTCGTCTCGTAGGGTTCTCAGAGCTTGAACAGGTACTAAAAGAAAGCCATGTCAACTACAAATATTGGTGTTATTATTGGTTTTATCTCCCCATTATTATTATTATTATTAATATTATTATTATTATTATTAATTTATTTATTTATTATTTACCAGGGGAAACTGGACTTGTATTCTGCTTTGGCTCTGCTGCCACAGGGACAAATACTTTTTGGCCAAAGTGTATTTAAGATACTAAATATGGAATTTGCCCTGATACATCAATTGGTGTAGGACTGTGTGTGCAATAGTCCTTAGGCATCGATAAACGCTCTTTATGAGAATGCTTGTGACTGGGTGAATGAGATTTGCAGTAGAAAGTGGTTTTAGTGCAGGGTTGAGTGGAAATAATGTATGTATTGGTATCAGTCTGTTTACCTGCATACGTAGATATACTTCCAACACAACCCCTCGGTTGACTTATTGAGTTAATAACCATCTTTACATATGTTACTAAGTGTCAGTGAATCTAGATAAGAAAAACATTTCCTAGACAAGCTGCAGTTACGCCATAGCTGTTGTGTCCTGCTGAGACCCCCAGTCCCTTTTTGTAAATGTTTGCAATGTATTTGTCCACCAGGGGTCCCCCTGACATCAACACCCTGGTTCCTGTTGGTCCTAAGTACACAGTGAAGTGGAGTGCTTCTCTGCTGCAGACTCAGGTGGTGGAGGTGGGGCAAGATAGTCTGCAGGGCAAAGACGGTGTCATCACAGCCAGATGTCACAGCTCTACTGCCAGCATCACTGGTATCATATCCACATCTCATTATCTGAGCTACCACACAGATTGCTGTGCAGTATACTAAAAGCAAGCAAATATTAAGAATTTGATTGGGAATTATTCCAAGCTATCTGTTTTAAAGTAATGTGTAAAGGTCTTGAGCCAGGAGTCATAATTATGACAGAATCACAACAGTGTGCCTTTCTATAGAATACTGATATGAATATATTAGTGCTGTCCGTGTTATGGTGCTATGGTGTTAATGTCATTTTAACAAGATTAACGCTGACAGCACTAATTGAATATATGTTTGCAGAAAATATAAACACAGGCTGTGCACACTGAACAACCACACAGAAAGTGCTGCTTGTGTTCTATGATTATTGCTGACTTTTATTTCTGAACATGAACGCATAAAACAATTATTTCACTGCACTGCTAATGTTCTTATATAAAATGGAAAATCGAAATTTATATGCGCTCTGAGTGCAAAGCAATATATACACTACCAGAGTGAGAGGCACCCTGAACCCAAACAACTACCACAGCATTCTGCAGCACCATGCAGTACCCTCTGGTATGAGCTTAGTTGGTCAGGGGTTCATCCTACAGCAAGATAATGACCCAAAACATAGATCCAAGCTGTGCCAGAACTACCTCAGGAACAAAGAACAAGGTGGTGAGCTTGAAAACACGGAGTGTCCAGACTTAAACCCCATCAAGCTGGTTTGGGATGAACTGGACAGAAGAGTGAAGCAAAGCAACCTACAAGGTCCACGTTTATGGGAACTTCTGCTACAGATATGGGAGAATATTTGATTTCTATTGTAGAAAGAAGCCACGGCTGTGTTCAGCTGTTATATCAGGTGCTACTTTGATGAGTCAAAAGTTTAGAATACATTTTGGTCTATAAATTGATTCCATGATTTCTTTTACTCCAATTTGTACTATGCTTTCATTTCAGAGTGCAATGAGACATTAAACTGCATAACTTTCATGAGCCACACCCATTTTCACACCTTGGCTCATGTGATTAGGTAGAGGATCATCAGGGGGTCCTTTGTCCCTCCTTGGGGGATACCCCCATGGGGTTTAAATCTGGGACTCTCCACCATTTGACCCTAGAACTGAAGAAGCTTCTCGGATGAGAGGTGAAACGTCTTCAAGCAACTTAAAGAAGTCCAGATGCTTTTCTTTCCAAGCTCCTTAGACTACGATGCATGTGCTTGTTGGTTCTGGGGCGTGTGGCTAGATGTTCTGGCCTCCCTCGGGGTGGTGCTCTGCAGTGGCTTGGGAATCTTTGGCATTGGAGGGGGACTTCCCCAAGCACCCACCAGAGGTCCCCTCTGATACTGAAGATGCCTGGTACAAAGCTGTCATAGATGCTAAATGTGACCACGTATGTGTTTCAGGTAAAGTATTGCTTGGCCCTCCAAGATTGTATCAGGAATTGGAAGAGCTGCAGCATGACCTGGCTGTAGTGGAGGAGGTCTCACTGTTGGTTGGCACGCTCCACGGAATCTACCAGGTAACAATATTTATTATTATTTTCACTTGTCTTTATGAGTTCAATTCAGTTTTATTTATATAGCGCCAAATCACAACAACAGTCACCTCAAGGCGCTTTATATTATTATATTAATAACAAGTGTGATTCAATGCAGAGAGGTCTATTAACACATAGAGAGTGAGAAAGGTGACTGAAAAGGAAAAACTCAATGAATCAGGGTAGTCCCCCAGCAGCCTACGTCTATTGCAGCATAACTAAGGGAGGATTCAGGGTCACCTGGTCCAGCCCTAACTATATGCTTTAGGAAAAAGGAAAGTTTTAAGCCTAATCTTGAAAGTAGAGATAGTGTCTGTCTCCCGAATCCAAACTGGAAGCTGGTTCCACAGAAGAGGGGCCTGAAACCTGCTGCTTTATGCAGCAGGTATGTCTTCCTAAAAGTGTTCTGAAAGCATGTGAGATATAGAGATTGGTTGATCACAGCTTTTCTGCTGTTCTATCGATAAATCGACAGATATATTGATGTGTTCCTTCTGAAATTTCACTCTTAAATTTTATGGAAACACTGTCACACTATGTAAAATCACACCTTTTAGTTCTGGTGTCATATTTGGCAAGTGTTAGCACTTTGTAAAAGAGATTTGTTCTGATTTCATTTTACAGTTTTCCTCGATTTCTTACAGATTTTCTCGATTGCTTAAACACATTTCTTGAAACTATGCCTTGTATCCCCAAAACAGTAAGCACAAATCCATAATGTCTCACCCAATTTCCCAAACATCGTATTGTCAGGTCAAAATGAAGCTCTACACTCAAAATCATTCACTCTTGCTGAAAAACCAAACTTTGCCCACAGACATCACACACAAGACCTCAAAAACACACACACGACAACATAGTTGTACACACTTGTGCAATAAATGTAAAACAAGTTACGTTGCTTTTGGTTCTTACCCTCAAAAACCTTTTCACATGATGAACACAAAAGACGCAACCAATGTATATACACGGGCATACGGTTCTCTGTCATACACTTTCCACTGCCATGCCGAAAATAACTCCTCGGGATTAGAAAGGGAGAGTATGCAGGCAGAAAGATGTTAGAAAACCTTGGGTTATTGGTAAACCAGTCTCGAACCAGAGCAGCGTGATGGAAGCTGACAACAAGAACGTAGTGAGGCTGCTCTGGCTGCTGGTTCCCCTCAGTCCCACTGGAACATATGTTGTCTCAGACCACCAAGAAAAGCAAGGAGAAGCATAGTGTTATAGTAGGGTGACCAACCATCCTCTTTTTTTGCACTTGACTTGTAAAAGCCTATGTGATATTTTTTATTTCACCATTCATTAACCGCACATAGAAGGCATCATTTAAATATGTTAACGTTTTCTTTAAGCAACCAGAATACAGTTTTTCTGAATTGCTAAAACACATTTCCTAAAATCTCATCTCTTTGTCTCAAAACACTAAACACAAACTGTAAAATTCAAACTACACACACAAAACCTTTGATTTGTCTTGCAAAACCAAACATTTTTACCCCAAACTATTTAAACTTTTCTCAAAATCAAGCACTACTGTCAAAAACCACACAAAACCAGCCAACGTGCAAACACAACTTAGCAACTATTACACACTACAGAAATAAATACAAAACACTGTGAGAAAGCGGGAAAAGAATGTGTATTTATTCATTCATTTATACTTGCACTCACATTTTAACAAAAAAAAAAGAAAAAAGAACTGCAATAAAAAAAGTTACACATACATAAAAAAAAAATATTTTACAGCATATTCAGATAATTTAATCTGCTTGAAGTAGATTTTCCTGTGTTTAAGAATTTCGGTCGTATACTTTCCATCTCCATGCTAAGAAAAACTCCTTGACAGGGTTCAAAAGGGAGAGTATGGTGGAAGAAACACATTGATAAAATGCTGCTCATTGTGAAACCAGTTGCATATTTTTGGACCTCGGTGAAAGCTCACATTGTCCCAAATGATATGGGATGCTCTGCCTGCTGGCGATGTCTCTGCTCAAGCAAAGCATCCTGTAGACCATCCAGGAATGTTGCTAGAAGTTCGGTGTTGTATGGCCCAACAGTAACATGACAGCGGAGAACCCCATAGCTGCTGATGGCAGCACAGTTACATTTCCACCACGCTGGCCAGGCAGTTCAATAATGGCACGTTGACCTATGACATTGTGACCTTTTCTTCTCCTTTTTGCTAGATTCAACATGCATGTTGTTTTCTATAATCCACTGCTGTGTTCCATGCAGTCGAATTCCATTATTCTGATTGACCATATCCACAATAAGAGTCTCCTGGTGTTGTGAGCGCATTCATGTCCTTCCACCCTCATGTGGCCATCCTTCAATTCTAAACAAAAAACAATTTAGTTATAAGTATACTTGTATACACAGCACATGTATACATCATACTATTCATTTACAGAACTAAAATTAGTTTGTTGTGTACTTGACTCAATGGTTAGGCCTCATGAATACATCTTCGTGGATGAAGCTGGATTCAATCTAGCAAAAAACAAAAGAAGAGGTTGCAACATGTGTTTTCCATTTTGAGTGGTAGAGAGTTAATGATGAAAACAGTGTGTTAGTTGTGTTTAACTTCTGTTGCCTGTGTGCACCATTCTGGATACAAGTGCACCACACTGCTAAATGTGTTTTGTGTTTGAGAATGTGTTTAGAGAGTTTTGGTAAACGGGAGATTCAGATTTGCCAACGGTCTCCTAACCAGATAAATAGTGTTTAAGATTTTGCCAACTGTGAGATTGATTTGATGAAAGAGTTTTCATAGTTGACAATTTAGTTTTTACAATGGGGTTTAGTGTTTTAGCAATTCAGAAAAACTGTAAATAAAGTTTTTCATGACTGGGCCAAGTGTCCTCCTTTTGGAAATCAAAATATGGTCCCCTTATTTATAGGGTCCTAGAATGGCATGGCAGTGGTGTACCCCTCGTTGGCTGATGCCGGCACAGGGAGCAACATTCCCTCCACGCTGACCAGGGGGCATTTACAATAGCCCAATGGCCAATTATGTTCCTCCACCTCCTCCTCCCTGGTGTCCTAGACCTCCTTCTCCTCCTCCTCCTTGAAATGTCTTTGGATCCATTGTTTCAAACCTGAATGAGCTGACTTTGCCGCTTTTGTCTATCTATCAAAGTTTCTGATTGGTGTGTGATACATTTTGACTTTTAGTGTTTCCACTTCGTTAATTGTGTGCTAATTGAGCTAAAACTGTGCTGATGTGAGTTAACATTATTGACTGCTAGTACTTTCTAAGTGACCACATGGTGTCAGCACTGACAAATGTAGGGATTTGTGTGTAGAGTTTTGCAGTAACAGTTCACCACATCTGACTCATGTGGTAAAGCAGGGGCATAGTGTTTATAGCTCAGGGTAATGGGTGTGCTTTTTGGAAAGTGGCATTATGGTTTTGAAATTTGGGTTCACAAGATTGGTTATAGTGATTAAGCAATCAAGAAAAACTGTAATACTTCATTGTCCTCTTGATTAATAATAATTGTTTTGTTTAACCAGTTAAATATAAATATATCATAATAGCAAGCTGTTTTGGACAGACAGCTATAACTGCATTAATGCCTACTATCTCAAACCAGGCATACATATGAAGAAGAATAGTACAGGACAGATTTTTAAGAACATGGGTGATGTGCAGAGTAGTAGGTAGATGATTAAAGCTCTCACTTTCAATTCAATTCACATTTTACAAAATTCACATCAAGGTGCTATATACTGTAGGACCCTACAGTAGTATTGAGAAAATGGTATGGCTCAACAGCTTTTAATGACCATAAAATTATATGAAAGAATTGTAGGTTAAGAAAAGGTGATCATCAGTGAGCAGCAGTATGTCTAAGCACATTATTGATTAAAACTCTGAATGTGTATGTAAAAGACTGCAACCCAACACACTGTTGTTGCGGTTGTGTTAGGGGTTCTTATTGATTTTGCACTTACAGTGGGGCAAAAAAGTATTTAGTCAGCCACCGATTGTGCAAGTTCCCCCACTTAAAATGATGACAGAGGTCAGTAATTTGCACCAGAGGTACA
>NW_005187570.1:1156171-1157308 GCF_000239375.1 Pundamilia nyererei
TGTACCTCTGGTGCAAATTACTGACCTCTGTCATCATTTTAAGTGGGGGAACTTGCACAATCGGTGGCTGACTAAATACTTTTTTGCCCCACTGTATATAACTCTTCCCAGTTCGGTACACTCTTCCTCTCCTCTTGTCTCTGATCTTATTATAAAAAGGGAAAAACCTCGTTAGATAAATTATCTCCACCCGTCTCTCCAACCTCCCTGGGACCGACCCTTGAGTTCACTGCAGCACCTGCAGTTGAGCAAGCGACCACACCTCTGCCGTATTTGTTTATAAAAAAACAAAAAACAAAACACAACCCCACCCCAAGCAAGTGAGGTCCATCCTTTATTCCCCCCCTTTTTTTTTATCTCCCTGCCAGAATCTGAATACCACAGTGTCTCAGGACTGGTGTCTGGCTCTGCAGAGGCTCATCCGTCTAAAGGAGGAGGAGATCCAGAACGCCAACAAGTGTCGCCTACGCCTATCTGTTCCAGGCAAACCTGACAAGTAAGTGTCAAGAGGTCCATATCCAAAGCAGACTTAGAGAAGGGGCAGTGAGGTTTTACCAGGCAGAGGTGTGTGAAAGTGTTTGAATATTATGTGGTCATATCTTCTATGCCTGACAGGTCTGGTCGTCCAGTGAGCATCATGGTGGTCTTCAACACTCCCAACCCCTTCAGTAAGATCTCCTGGGTGAACCGTCTTCACCTCGCCAAGATAGCCCAGAGTAAGTTTAATTGTGTGTGTGGAGTGTGGAAATGGACTGCTGCGTGCATAGCATTTTGATACTCTGAGCACTCAGATTCACAATCTTTTTAGATTTGTGCTTCACCTAAAAACTACCAACCAGTTAGCAGTGCTGATAAATGCTGTAAAACAATAAAAGCCAATTTTAGGTTAAATTGAAATTTGCAGCCTATTCATGCTGAGACATGAGTTTGACATTAATTCACCAATAAATCATCAAATTAATTTTACATTTAATTTTAATCATAAGTTGTATTTGTCTTCAACTTTAAAGTTACTACATACATGCAACCGTGGTTCAGGGGGTTGGGAAGCTCATCTTGTAACCATAAGGTTGCCGATTCGATCCCCAGCTTTGTCTGTCTCGGTCATTGGGTCCTTGGGCAAGACACTTCACCTAC
>NW_005187570.1:1159488-1160847 GCF_000239375.1 Pundamilia nyererei
CATTTGCCTAATAATTCTGCACTCCCTGTAGAACCAGGCTGAATAAAAACAACACACATTCATCAAGAATCTAATGTGGAAGCGCATCATACACCATCACTGTCATTAGGTGGGGACAATGCAAAGCAAACATAGTTTATGTTTTACCTGATAGGTGCAATGTTGCTGTTGAGGGGTTGCTGCTGCTCCTGCTTCTGATAGTGCTGGAGGGCACGGCTGTGTTGATCTGAGACTGTAGACATTAAAGAGTCCATAGGAGAGATTGTAGCTGATTAAACAAGTGTTATGAGATAATAAAATGCACAGATTGGTGATAGCACTTGGAACCGTAGGGCAACAGATAAAAAAAAACTGTAGGAAATAAAGCAGGCTCTGCCTACGACTCTGTCAAGTGAAGGCTGTGTGCAGGCAGGCTAGGAGAAATGATGGACTCGAAACAAACAATTATTACTAAATGAGAAAAACAGGAGGATGGATGGATCACACAGCACGGGATGATGAAGATCACGACACAGACAAGGGAAGACACAGGACTTAAATATACAGAGGACGCAATCAGGGAAAGGGAAACAGCAGAGAAACACAGCTGGGACAAATCAGGGCTAACGAGACAAAGGAAGCAAAACTAGACACATTAACATAAGACATGGACCTTCAAAGTAAAACAGGGAACACAGACTGAACTCACAGACACAGACTCACAAGCAGACACTTCAACAGAGTGAGCAGAGACGTGAGACGAGGGCAGACCGACTGGACACAGAACAGAGGGAGTATGGGATTAAACTTAGGAACTACAAAATCACACACAGAAGAACTGGGGAAAAGAGAAATGCAAAATGCAAAACAGAAACCAAAACCTTCACAGTAATAAACCAAAATAAGAACTGAAAACACTGGGTCAATGACCCAGGTACCCTAATAGACTCACTGTGGTAGAACTTGACTTAAGCGGTCAAAGAAGTGCAGGAGACTGATGCTGTCCAGTGTAGCAAGTGATTTATTCACCATTTTGAAAAGGTAGTTTACAAGCAATTAATGTCCTTCCTAGAAGAACAGGGTATTTTAGAAGTTTTCCAATCTGGTTTTAAAGCTTTACATAGTACCGAATCTGCCCTTTTAAGAGTTTTTAATGATGTGTTTTTGGCAAATGACTCAGGTGACTGTGTTATCATTGTGCTGTTAGATTTAACTGCTGCTTTTGATACAGTGGATCATAATATTTTAATTTCCCGTTTAGAGCAGTTGGTGGGTATGCGGAGTACCGCACTGCAGTGGCTCAGATCCTATTTGGCAGAGCGAACTTTCTCTGTGAAACTAGGGGAGTTTGTATCCTCTGCTGCTTCTCTTCAATGTGGG
>NW_005187570.1:1169359-1176411 GCF_000239375.1 Pundamilia nyererei
ACCTCTGGTGCAAATTACTGACCTCTGTCATCATTTTAGGTGGGGGAACTTGCACAATCGGTGGCTGACTAAATACTTTTTTGCCCCACTGTATGTGGATCTGTATGTTTGAATGCATTATTCAGTGTGGTTTCTGTTTTATGTCTGTATAACCACTACCACGGTGTTAGCTCTGCTGCTGGGGTAAGCTTGTCCCCCTGCTGTAAGAACTTATGTATAAAACCTTGGCTGTTCAAATCTGTGCTTTCGAGACACACTGTTATTGGTACATTACGGATCCATGGCATAATTGCTTTGACTATTGGTTTTTTTTTGGGGGTTTTTTGTGATAAGCAAAGCTACTTTTCTCCTGTCATGGTCTTCAGGTTGCTGGTGGAGGTGGCAACTCCAACCATGGGCAAGTAGAGATTTTCTCTCTGAACCGAGTCAGTGCCCGCTTGGTCAAAACCCTCCCACTGAGAGCCCCAGTCCTTTGCCTGGAGTATGTAAAGGAGCCGTGCCCCAGTACAGTGCTCCAGGAGGGGACTGAGAAAGGCCCAAGGGCAGCCAAGACAGGAAACATAATCTGTGTTGGCCTGCAGGACGGCAGGTCAGTCTTTTCCAACACAGGACATTATTTAGTTTTATAGCTGTCGGAACATTAAGTATTGTTTGGATCACAGTTTTGTTATATTTGACTAACGATTGTAAGTTTAGAAAAAAAAAAGAAGAAGACAATTCCTCAAAATATTGAACCATTTTTTTTAATATCATCAATTTTCTTTCACTTCATCGACCAGTTTTAAGGCTAGGATGAACCCTCTTTTGTCACTGCTGCTAAAAACAATTATTTTTGCTGCTGACATATGTTTTTGTGGGAGTTTACAGTTGCTCATTCATGCCGAGGTTTGCACCAGGCAGTTTTTACGCTGATTATGCCATTATTATTTTTTTCCCCAGAAAAAGGATGTCTAAACCCATTTTGTAATTTTATGTTGCTATAAACTGAAAGAATGTGGTACTCTGCTGTTATTTGATTTGGATTGCACAAAAAAGGCTTAAGAAAACAAGTTGATTGCAAAATACATTATTCTAAAAATATATATATAAATAAATAATCAAAGACAACCTTAAAACTTACATGAAAAGCATGAAATCAGGTAATGACATTCAATTTTCTTATGTATCTCTTTGAGCAGATTGTACTATGAGATTTTGAAAGACTAATGTAGAGCTATGTTATTTTGTTACAGCAGCAACAGCAACAATCTGGCCCCATGTGTAATATGTGACTTTTCTGTCTGCTTGTCTTTCCAGTATCCATGTTCAGAGCAGTGTGGACACAGCTGTTCAGTGCCTGCTGACCTTGGTAAACCCTGACAACTGTCCAGTGCTCTGCCTCAAACATTTACTGTCGTTCCTTTTTGCTGGACTGGCTAATGGCAAAGTAGCTATATACCACAGAAAAACTGGAGGTGAGCTGTCACAGATACCACTCTCACATGATGCGAGTTTGCATGTCAGACTAATGAGGTCATGCACTAGCGTAGTAGGAGCTAAATCACAGAGCTCAAATTAGGTTCTAAACCACCAACTAATTCTTCCTGTCAGAGCGACTGTGGGATGTGGATTTATGCAAGCTAGTGTCTCTTGGCTCCAAGCCGGTCTACTGTCTGCTGACACTTGAAGACACTATGTGGGCCAGCTGTGAAAACCAAGTCACTGTCATACAAGGAGACAGCCTCTGCATGCAGGTATATTGACTGTTCAGTATGCACACTGAGAACACTTTTACACTTACACTTTACTTTACACTTTACACTTTCCCTTGTGCTCTGCAATGGATGTGTATACTGTTACAGTGGTGGATCCATGTCAAAATGACCCAATAATGAGGCTGGCATTTTTACAAGTGATTCCTGTGAACCAACGGCTCAAGCTTCAGAGTCCTCTAACTATTGCATTTGAGACATTTTTTATATTCTTGGATGTATAATCCACCACAAATGCAAAACTAAATTATCAGACCAGCTCAACAGTCCCACCTACCTGCTGTTCAAAGCTGCTTTTTAAGGCAAATAAGACAAAAAGGCTTGTTTCAGAGAGACAGTGAACTGACAGGCTATGTCAAGGCCCAAAGTAAGCTCAATAAGTATTACCAATTCTACAAGAGAAGAATAAAACTGTAAGTGTTAAATGTGTTTGATGGGTCAGCATCAACAGTAAACCACATTTAGGAAAATACTGCCTGGATTGGATTCCAACTCTGATTCCCAAAAAAGCTGTGATACTCTGTGAAATGTATATAAAACAGAATGAAATGATTTGTTCTCATAAATCCATATTTTATTCACAGTAGAGCATCAAATATCAAATGGTTGTCAAAGGTCTGCCCAATTTTGACCAGGGATATTATTTTTGTTTCTCTGTTTTGAATTGAAATGCAGTTTAAATGCTTCATTTTTTTCCCAAAAAATTAAAAGAGCTCGAGTTTACAATACTCACATCCATGTGTATTATTTGATTCTGTCGCCCGCTAAAACCCTTTTAAATGAAAAAAAAAATTTGCACTTTGGGGCGAGGTTTCTTGTGTGATTAAATGCAATTAATCGTGATTAATTAATTACAAAGCCTCTAATTAATTAGATTATTTTTTAATCGAGTCCCACCCCTAGTAAATATGTATTCTCAGCATACACACTTACCCGAATACTACAGATGACTACAGATGACAGTCACAACTAGGCAAGAGCTTTATTTACTGAACAACCAGCAGATTATTGTTTACATGAATTAAAATATTCTTCAGAACATTCATGTACCATGTTTTCCTAAAAAAATATTTTCCACAAAATGAGTCATATGACACATTTTGTGAAACCAACTGACATATTTTTTTTGACAGATAAGCCACAGATTAACCCTTTCTCTCTGTGTTTCAGAGCTTCGAAGCCCACTCAGATCCAGACTTCCATGTTAGCCATATGGTCCATTCAGGTGGAGGTGTTTGGATGGCCTTCACCAAAGGATCCTCCATTCATCTGTTCCACACAGAGACCTTGCAACAACTGCAGGAAGTCAACATCTCCACCCGTACCAACTATCTGTCACCAGGCAAGGCCAAAAACGATACTGTCACCGAGACAGACGGGCATAGAATACAGCATAGCTGCTTTTAGACCTGTGTTTAGCATTTCTAGAATATTGTTGTCACTGCCTGAATGTTCAGATGTCATGTTGAATGGGTCTCCTTTCTGTCCCTTGCACCAACCTTAATACCTTTGGGGACAGAGCCTTCAGTGTGGCAGCCCCCACCCTCTGGAACTCTCTCCCATATGAGACTCACGATGGCACGACACTGGAGTCCTTCAGGAAACTTCTCAAAACTCGCCTCTTCAACAAATCCCACAACCCATAGCTATTTTAAGCTCTAGTTACTGTTGTGTAAAGCAAAGTTGGGTTTCTTGAAAGACACTATACAAATCTAAGTTATTATTATTATTGAACCCAACTGCATGGCAGGGCAACCTTGTTCCTTCAGGGAACAGAAGTTAGCAGAAGTTGTTATTAAATGATGCATTTCTGTTCTATACAACTTGCTCCCATTCTTACAAACAATATGTAATGCTGTCTATCTAACATTCAGACATTCAGTTACATAGTGTCATCACAGGTTATCTGCCTTAAAGGCATGAATAGAGATGTCTTCAGCCAAGACACACAGGGGTGTGATATCCCATACTACAATACGTTTACAGTTTACTGGAAACTTTCCCTTCCTGTTCACTTTTTCCTTAAGATCTCCATGCTGTAAATTGAACTGAGCTGCTCAGTGACAGAGCTCAGCCCGAGTTCAAATTTTGGCAGACTACACACACACACAGTGTTGTCAGGGCTGGGCAGGAATAAAACATGTACAGTTAGACTATGACCAATGTAATGGTTAAATGTTTGTTTTCCAGGTCACGTTTGTGTATCCAGCTTACTGATCTCTAAGGGTATGTTGTGGGTGGGGACTAGCCAGGGCGTCATCATCACTTTCTCTGTACCGACTCTTGAGGGTATCCCGAAGATCACAGGTCAGAACATGCATCAGCGCTCCTGCTCTCTGATGTTTTTGTGACTGAAGTTGAATGTACACACAGCATGTGCTCATTACTGGTTCAACATCTCAAGATCTCTTGTGATATACAATATATCCATGTAGCATGATGGCCTGATAATGCACACGTACTCATGAAGGCTCTGGCACTCACCAAAACAAAGTTAACTCAATAAACTGGAAACTGAACCTTGAAAGCAACAAAGAAACAGGAGATATGCTCTATTTAACAAAAAATGACATTAATTCCCTCAAAAGAAGTGTAGCCATTATTTTTTTTTATATATAAATCTATGAAAAAACGACTATTTCAATTCTATTTGCTTCCTAATTTATACTATTTGTTCCCCTATTAATTTACTTTATTATTTAGTTTTCTATTATAGTTTATTGATGTGCGATATATATCAAATAGTCCTGTGCATATGCTTTGCTTTGGAAACACTCTACCTCTGTGGGTCTCAGTGCAAGTTTTTTTAAAACTTCTTCCCCTTTTAACTCAAACTCCACTAAAACTGTGGTCCTGAAATGTTGATGATTCTCTGCAGGGTTGCATTTAAAAACACTCTATTTAGTTCTATTGTATACTTAATGTTTGTTCAGTTTTAGTTTTTTTTTGTCTTTTGGAACACATTTACTTCTTTCATGTGTTACTCTGGTAAAATGAGACAAAGTGAGCAGATGTACAACTTTTATATCCTCAGGTAAAGCGATGACATCTCTGAATGCTCACTGTGGTGCTGTAGATTTCCTGGTGTCAGCCTCCAGCACCCTGGCCTCTGATTTGCTTCGACGGGATTCCATCTTCAACATTAGCAAAGAGAGTGCTAATGGAGAGGGAGGAGGAGGTGGAGGTAATGTTGAAGGAGAAAGAGGAGAGCAGAAGCTGGAAAATAGCCACCATAGGGAGAACTTAGAAACTTCTCCATGGAAGCAGGACAAACCTAAGCATCTCCTATTGCAGTACCACCTCCATTCCACCTCCCAGCTTCCTGGGAAGCTGCTGACAGCTCAGCCAGAACAAGCGAACCCAAGGGCCTCCCCAGATCTCCAGATGGAGGACGGTTCCATCTATGAAGTAAATGAGGACCCCGATGTTTGGTTGAGAGGGCGGCCACTGGAGTTGGGGAAGGAGGGAGAGGCCAAACGTAACAAAGTCACTTCAACAGCCATCTTCTCTGGTGGAAGAGGATACCGCAGGATAGGACTGTCAGCATCAGAAGAAACCTGCTCAGACTCCAGTGAAAACACGCTGCTCGTGTGGCAGCTCCCTCTCACGCTTAGCCAGTGACAGCTTTCTTTGTCCTCAGTTACTCTAGTTCTAGTCACGTGTGATTACTCTTAGACCAGGCACGTTTAAACATTTAAGGTTGATTCTAAAGTCAAGGACATATCACCTTTGACAGTTGACAGTTAAAATAAAAGTAACATTACTTAAGCCTACAGATGACGACCGTCATCACAGTGGATACTAGGTGACAGCTTTATTTACTACAGTGAGCAGTAGTAATGTTGCATATCACAAAGATAGCAGCACCTGGCATCAGCAGGAAGCAATCCCCCAAAGAACCTGGCTTATATAGTATACTAATTTTAAAATCAGCAATGTGTTTCAAATGAAGCTGTACAATGTGATACTTGGTGGAACATTTCTGTATGGAAACAGGTTGTATGTGTATGTCAGATGAGTGTCAAGCCTCAGTGTCTGCATTTGGACCTTAAACGTTTTGATTTGGACACATATCTCAGTGTTAGGCTAAACAAAATAGTGGCATATTATGAAAAGAACTTAATGAAAACCTAAATCTTTACATAATAAAGGAAAAAAATGTAAGAAAATTGCATCACAATGAAAGTTTCACTGGTGTTTGGGTGTGTGTGTGTGTGAGAGAGAGAGAGCGCATGTGTGCAGCTACACCATAAATACAACATAAATACACAGACCCAGACAGTTAATGGAATCAAGTGATGTCTTTACTGTGAGCTGTTAAGATTCACTGCTGGAAAGTTCCACCTCCTAATACTTCTATTACCACTAGGATGACGACTTCCTACATCTGCCACAGCTGTTCCTTCAGTCTCGCCACTTCTCAGATGTCTAATGCTCCATCTGTCTGATGTTACTGTCAGCTGGCATAGCCACGTCTTTCACAGCTGTGGTCTTCTGCTCCTTGTCAACTATATCTGTTTGGTTGGCCAGAGGCTGCTTTTCTATCCGGAACTTGAAAGTCCCACAGGACCTTAATCCACTGTTGTTTCAACCACCTTTAGACGCAATGGGAACTTGGTGATGTCTAATCCATATGCAGCAAAGATGTTCTACAAGAGTCAGAGGCTTTCATGTAGTGAATCCAGGTGGTGCTGAGTTTGGTCTGCCTGTTCCTCGAATCTTCATGAACTGCTCAACCAGGAGCTGGTGCTTTGTAAACTGTTATTTCTAATGTCCTTCTGTGCTGTGCTAAATGGTTGACTCACGTGTCTACTTGTAACTAGCTTGGTTGCTGTGA
Organism: Pundamilia nyererei; assembly: GCF_000239375.1. Classification (NCBI taxonomy): domain Eukaryota; kingdom Metazoa; phylum Chordata; class Actinopteri; order Cichliformes; family Cichlidae; genus Pundamilia; species Pundamilia nyererei. The sequence continues at coordinate 1,175,948 of NW_005187570.1, forward strand.
TGCGTTATTTATGGTCGTGCAGAGAGACCGCATCATCTGTCCAGGGATTGTGTGTCTGATTGCACTGAACTCTGTTGTCAGCCAGCTGCAAAGAAGAACAAAGTTGTAACATACAAAGAGTTGAAGTAAAACCAGGTGTTAAAAACAATATCTGTGCTTTACATGCTGTATTTTTTGAGCTCCCGTCCCCAGGGAACTCACTATTACGCACTGCTCTATTCCAGCCCACTTGGACAGTGCGTCTTGTGTGATTGAAAATCCCTTTCCCCTCCTGGTCTGTACATGCACACATTTGCGGGACTATAAATCCAACTTTAGTGGAGCTTCCATGTTGTGGGGATATTTCATAATTGTCAATTTTCTGCCCTGTATTGGCAAGTCCAGACAGGTACCTGCTGTTAGCAGCCCACTTATTTATGCTACCAGGCCTTCAATTAGCTTCTTCAGCCAAATGAAGAGTAGAG
>NW_005187570.1:1177690-1180358 GCF_000239375.1 Pundamilia nyererei
GGCATCGTTGTATTTTTACTCAGTTGTATATAGCATTTGTATTCTATTTTTATCTTATTGTATATTTTATTCTATTTTATTCTACTGTATATAGTACCGGTATTTTATTTTATTCTATTCTGTACAGTTGTGTACTATATTTATTCTTATTGTATTCTAATTTTTGATTCATAACTTTTGCACTGTCCACTTCCTGCTGTGACAAAACAAATTTCCCACGTGTGGGACTAATAAAGGTTATCTTATCTTATCTTAGATCTATGTTCACATCTGCAAGCATCTCCTCTGATTGGACTTTGCCAGTTAGCTGGAGGAGTTGTACCCTTGGTTGTGTGGATGCTGTGACTAAGTGGGTGAGAACACCATTTGTCCAGAGTTGAAGTTTGCTATTCTTAGTTAACGTTTGTGTTTTGATTTAGCCATACCTTATTTTAATTATGTAGTTTGCAAACATTTACTATCCCGGTTTTGTTTATGTTTTGTACTTTTACAGATTATATAATATAGCATCTTGGCTTAAATCAACATTGACAAGTTTGTTAAGTTAACATTTTATTTAATTCAACTGTTAATTTGTCTAGTTTACTTGGTTTGAACTCACCTGACTTACCTGTGTTCCAGGAGCAAAAGGAGGAAGTGATGCCTCACTTCCTGTATTTATAGCTTCTTTTTTGGTTTGGATGTCACAGGAAGAGACCAGGTGAAGAGGGGGAGAATTGGTGTAATTGAATAAAGCCGATTTTAGGATTGTGTTTGTTAGAGAGATATGTATTGATGTAACATGTATTGACTACACCTTTGAGTGTTTTATTGCTAATAAAGAGTAGCATCATACGTTTATTAGAATGGTAATGTTTATCTTACCTATTGAATGGAATAGTCCAGAGGAGGATATCGTTTGGAGTATTTAAGCAGAAGAACTCAGATGTTCAAGGGGAGAGGGCCAGGTCAGTAGTGATGGGCAGATGAGGCTTCATGAAGCACTGAAGCTTTTCATCCAATTGGTTCACCCCAGCGCAAAGCATCTTGAAGCTTCATTTGCTCTAGTAGGACACCTACTGGACGTAAAAATATTAGTTGGCATGAATTTGAAGAGTGTGGCATTTTGCACACAGCCTGTAAATGTCAACAACAAAAGGAGTGTGTAAAACATGTATATTGTAGTGGTGGCAGTATACTGTGTATATTTATATTGGCAGTATGGAAAATGATTATTTGGAAATGCTTAAAATGGAAATGATCATTTACTGTGAGGTGAGGTGTGGGCAGTGGTTGTGCTTTTGTAATGTTGAGGTATGGACAGCTACAGACTGAGGCCTCAGTCCAGCCTGTTCACATTTTATTCAGTAAAAACTAAATTTTCACTGCTTTTATTGCCTTTTTAGTGGGGAGAACATAGCTAGGATTTAATGATTTAACAAATCTTTTGAATCCTTTGTCCTCCACAATGCTAAATGGCTGGGAGTCCTCAATCACCATGCTGACCAGGTCTTCATCTATTTGAGATTGTTCTCCTGAGGAAAGACAATAAAAGCAAAGCACAAATATAAATATCACACATGTAACTTATAACAGTTGTATAATATTGTTATATCATTTAGTAACATTACGGCATGCTATATTATCATGGCATTTGATGGCTCACCTGGTCTTGCTCCACAAACGGTGTCCCCCTTATTCTCATGCAAAGCTCTGTAGTGCCTAAGCATGGATGAGGTGTTGTTGTTATATCCCAGCTCCCTGGCACATAGCAAACACTTCACCTTGTACAAAAGTAAAGACAGCTCAACATAAATTGTATTGCACCATCAGTATCATGAAAATACATCTTCTGTAGAAATTTACATACCTTGTTGGGAGGAATAAGATCAAAATGTTCCCACACAGGGGAGGACATCCTCCTCTTCTTAGCTGGCTCCATTCTCTCCTGACTTTCTCTCCTCACTCTCATAAACCTCCAAACTCTCACTAACCGCAACTCTCCATCAAACACCCACATTTTGAATGAAGTCTGAGGGATTTGTGATTATCGTTTCACAACCAGAGTTGGTTGCTTTAACAGATGATCACAGACGGGTATATGTCAAAGTTAATTTAGGAAGCGGTTTTTAAACTACTTCAAGTAGTGGCAGCAAATACTCACATCTGTTGTCCTTTGGGCTCAAAAATGACCCCGTCTGGTTTGAATATTTATAAAGCAATAAGTATAAAATATCATTCATCTCTGTGTTTCAAGGTTTTATTCATCTTTATTCCAACTCATTACCTGACATTTTTCTATATTTTGGCATGGTAGGACACCAGGGCATGGGTCTGAGTGAAGGCAAACTTTCATGAGGACAAAGCCGTGTCCATATTTCACACAAGTGCAGGAGGAAGCTCAGGTTTATTCCTCTGTACTGGGCCCTATTTCAGGAAGCCGGTTTAGAAAACTCAGAGTGAAAAACGATACTCAGCGTTGAGTAACCCCAAACTGTCCAACTCTGAATATTCGGTTTCAGAAAGGCTGATAACAAGTAGTTCAATCAACGCGGAGTTGCTTTAACCCCAAGTTAAGCGCGCGCACGAGGATACATAAAGCCCTGATTAGTGGAGCACAGATTAAGCGAGTCACCATGGAGACGGAGGGAAAGAAGGCGCGGTCAATGTATTTTACAGCGCTTGAGGC
>NW_005187570.1:1181435-1188233 GCF_000239375.1 Pundamilia nyererei
GGCCTGAGGATGTTATTCAAATAAATTATAGATTGTGCTGAAAAACGGTAACGTTCACACAGAAAATCATCAGGAAATGATAAAATGTCCAAACGCGCTCTAATCACTCTCTCCCGGCGGAGAGCTCTGCGGAGAATTTGGGCTTCAACATCTACTGGCTCTTCAGGGAAGGGGCACGCCATGTCTGACACTTCCTACAGTCAGGTTTCTGACAAAGAGGCGGAGAAGGTCAGGGTTAGTTGAAGTAAACCTGCTAGGGGGCAGGTTAGCTTCACGGAGTGTGTCGTCATAGTAACTCACTCAGAATTAATCTAAACTCGCTTTGTGAAACCGAAAACCCAGAGTTTTCGTTAACTCAGGGTATACTTACTCAGAGTTTGCACTAAACCGGCTTCCTGAAATAGGGCCCTGGTCCCATCATGGACAGCCTTCTTTTCTGCAGTTGCAGGCCAAGGGTCATATACAGTAAACAAATTGTTACTGGTGATTGTTTTCTTTTGGAAACCTTCTGCAATGTTAGGGACAACTTGCGTGCCCTGACTGCAGGCCAGATGGTTTGCCATCATACACTAGCATGTTCCATGTACAGCTGGACCTGGCATCACATACTGCCCACGTTTTTTATCTCAAAGTTCCCCGGTTTACTTGGGATGTTGTGTTGGAATGGACAGAGTCCTCTCCAAGTGCAAAGTCCTCCAGTGCAATGGAGGCTTGTGAGCATACTTTCTGTGTATGTATTATTGTAGGGTCTACCTTGCAATATGAAGCACTGTGATGCAACTGTTGTTGTGATTTGGCGCTGTATAAATACAATTGAACTGGATGTAGAGCACCTGCCTCCTCATTGTGCTGCCTGTTGTTGTTGTTGTTGTTATGGTTATGACCCCACACATCAGTGATCCAAGATCAAAGATGTTTGAAAGAAGTATGGTGTGAAAATATGTCCCTTTGCAACACTTTGTACTTTGGGGACATTTTTGGCCCCGAGGACAACAGGTGTTATAAAATCCAATAAAAAACCCCATAAATAAATCAGATTACTTAAAACTTCTTCCAATCATACATAGCATAGTACTGAATAACTTTTGTTATTTTCAGACCATTTGATGAAAATAAACACATTTTTGATAGAAAAAAAGATTTCTTTAGAAGACAAAAATGACCCAAGGACAAAACAAGGGTTTTAACAGTGACTGAAGCTGGTGAAGCTAAGCGACCGGCAGCTTTTCTTCAGGTGATTTCCACATATATATATATTGTGGATAAATCACTGGTCTTAGTTCAGCTAAGAACTGCGCTTTGTGTGGCAACACAGCTAACGTTAGCAAGTAAACAAGTTTTAGTCATTGTAACAGATGTGTTTCATCTTGCTAACCACATCAACCAACATTATTATTGTAGGGTCTACCTTACAATATAAAGCGCCTTGAGGTGACTGTTGTTGTCATTTAGCGCTAGATAAATAAAACTGAATTCAATTGAACTGAATGTGATGTAAAAACAGAGTTTTTAAAAATTGTTAATAGCCCAAGGAAAGCTGATGATGATGGAGATGGGACGGCAACTCTCCCAAAGTTATCTGGCTTTAAAAATGAATGAAACAGGCATAACAGAAAAACTTTACACAGTTGCCATTGTTTTTGTTCACCCAATCTAGGATGAAAACATTGCTGTTAATTTTATGAGACATTAAACTGCATAATTTTCAATAAATACCTGGAAAAACTGGGATGTTCTGAAATGTTTGACTGGTAGTGGATGATAATCAGAGAAATTTGAGTAACATATAATGCTAAAACACAGAAAATGCTTTCTACATTTTATACATCCCACAGCCAGAGTAGCTCTCTCTCCCGAGCATCCCTGTATGATACTAAACCTTTAGGCTGTTGGAACAGTCAACCATGAACTATTTTTAGTAGCCAACCACACACATACTGCATAAATCACACGTAGTATTAATATACTGCTTGTATATTTTTTGCCCCGCCAAAAACCCTCCATGAGAAATAATATAAAATATATACATGTTTTAATGTTTTAATTGGCATCACATGAAACACACGAAAGCTTAATTACATGGGATTTCTTTTAGCAAATTTTTGTGCTTTTTCACATAAACCTATCCAGAGAAAAAAAACAAAAACAAATGCTGGATTGTGATAAGCAGCATACATTAAGCCACAGCAGAGAGAGAGCTTGTTCAACTTGAACAAGGAAACAGAAAATAGGACAGAATGTTAAATATTCTGGCAGACAAAACAGGGAAGCAGACATGGAGATGCACTGAGAGTGAGGTGTAGAAACAAAAACAAGAGAGAGAGAGAGAGAGAGAGAGAGAGATAGATGCTGTAATCCTCCGAGTTTAAACCCGAGCTGCTGAGTAAAGCTGCCTCAGAGTGAAGTATGGGAGATGAAATGCTGCTGTCATCCTCCGCTCTTATAACAGATGGAGCATCCTCAGCTGTGAGCAGCAGCACCCAGCAGGATGACTGCTTCTCTTGTCCTCTGCCTCCTCCTTCTGCTTCACATTTTCAGTCTTACAACAGGTAAGTACATAGGGGTGTGCTTTGTGATTCCTTGTTGATATTATTGATTTTGCCTTTGTGTGGTCTTTTCAGTAGTCAAAAAAGTCAGTTTCTAAGAGTAGTTATAGGTAGTAGTAGCAATTATAAGTGTTTTTTAAATCATTTGTTTCAGGGAACATGATGGTTTCACATAAACTTACTTGTGATGAAGTTAATCACCTGAGAGAGAACAATGCACTTTTTATACTGATACTTAAGAGAGTAAGTGTGTGTGTGTGTGTGTGTGTGTGTGTGTGTGTGTGTGTGTGTGTGTGTGTGCGTTGCATGCCTGCGTGCGTGCGTGCCTGCGTGCGTGCGTGCGCGCGCATAGTGAAAGGATCATGCCATCATGCCAGTATTTTTACACATTTGGAACAGTAGTTTGACAGGACACATCACTACATGACAATTGTTTTGTGTTAACTCTGCAATTAATAATTTGCTTAATTAAAGTATTTATTTTCTTCCAAATCCTTAGAAATCCATCTATTTTATTCTGCTTATCCTATTTAGAGTCACGGACAGGGCTGGGTCACAGGGCATGGCTGTCTAAGGTCGATGTCAACAGTCTTGACATCGACCTTAGTCATCAAGCGTCATAGTACTCCTTGAACAAATTACTAAAAATCTCCATGCAAATAATGATGTTTTCTGTATTGTGAAATGATCTTCATGAGAACTTTAGGACAACATGCCAATGGTCAGCCCAGCCTTACTTTGGACTGTGTACACAGATGACTTTGCATATCATAAGATATATGTTATATCTATTTTTTTGTATTTTGGCTGAGGTGAATTGACTGGAAACCAGAGGTTGTCTGGAAGCTATTAAATGTTTAAAAACCTCAAAAACTTTATCAGCTTTTTAAAATTTGCAGCTATGTGAGGATTATGTAAACATAGATTTAATGTTACAAATTCAGCAGCTGCAGTCTTTCTCATGGATCTTGTTGAAATCCATTTTTATGAAAGGAAATTTGGATGTTTATTAAGCCTTTTGTTAAAGCTTCAGAGTAGGAAAGCTGTCCTTTAGTAAGTTACTTAATCCTGCTCAGAGATTTTTGCCCTTAGGGATAAAAAAGCCCATTGTCTAACCATGACCCATATTGCTCAAGGTAATCTGTACTTTAAAATGATTAAATGTTAGCGGCTGCTCAAACCACAGAGTGCATGAATGCTAATCCCAAAGCAGAAGTCAGAGATTTGCGATCTATGATCTTCAAAATGTCCGTCTAGATTTTGGTTCATGAATTATTTTCTCCGGGAGAACGAGCTCCTTCACTAACGTGATGTGGAGCCCAAAGACAACATCATGGAGGTGCAATGGGAATTACACATGACAATTCCATATGAGGGGAAAAAGGAAAGAATTCATTCATGCAATTTGAAACTTACATTTAAAGAAATTATGAAACATGAATAACATAAAATAAAATGCAAAGGAATATTTGATTTCTAATTCATAGTTTAATAGAAACAATTTAGATGCTGTCATTACATCATAGGCTTTGGAGGGGTCCTGCTCATCGCTTTATCTCATTTAAACTGCAGTTTAACTCATAAATCTACATTAACCCACTTTACTTGCTCCAGTTAATTTTCAGTTCAGGATTTTGAGTGGACTATTAGGGCAACTGTGCGATGCAGGAGGGGTTTAAAATGTTCTTCTGTGAAAGACTTTTGTGATTAGTTTTTCAATTTGGCATAATTCTTACAGCAGATTAAAATGATAATTATTCCTAACGCAGTTCTCAAAACAGTTGCTAAAAATACTAAAACACACATGTCAAAACACACAAAATCAGTCAATCACTTCATCCCTGACATTACCATTTTGAGACTTAGGCACCAAATGTTTTTTTTACTTTTATCAAAACATTTTTTGATAAAAGTAAGGCCAGACAGTCCTGATCCCCAAAGATCCTCAGCAAGGATGAGCCCCATCAAACTACCAGCCAATAACCTACCTCAGCACCACATGGAAGCTCCATCATAGCAACTAAGATGAACTAGCACATGGCTCAATATCTGAGCGGGACCCAGAAAGGAATGGGCAGAAACACTGGAGGAGCAAATCACCAACTACCTGCAGACAGAGCAGTCACTTGATACTGTAAGACCAGACTGACCAACCTGTGCACTGCCTGGATTGACTACAAGAAAGCCTCATGACTCAATGCCTCACACATGGATACTAGAATGCGTAGAACTGTACAAGATGGTCCTGATTAAGGCTCTACAACTGTAGAGCCTTAATGGCAGCACTCACACAATGCCAAAGGGACGATATATTTTGGGGGCACTGACTATTCAGATTAGAAAGAAATGTAGTTTTGACACATGAGGGAACTGTTTTAGGAGAGATATGAGCTTTTGCAGGTGGACCATGTTGTTGTGATCAACCATCCAGGTTTATTTTTGACAAAAGCACCAAGAATGATGAGAATGTCCAATCTGTGTCGAGAAATGAGCTAAAGCTATTGAGAAGGATCTTTGCCATTTTGGAGACACTGACTGTTTAAATGCGAAAGGGATTTAGATTGAAGCCTGAGTGAACAGTTTTGGAAGAGATATGAGCTTTTGCAGGTGAGCTATAGTGTTGTGCTAAACTGTAAGAGTGTTTTGCCAAATGATCTTAGAGTTTTGAGAATGTAATTTCTGTTTCAAGAAATGAGCCAAACCAATGGAGAAAAACTGTAAAAGAAATTAAATACATATTCAACACATATTCACTTAGTCATGGTGCACTTTTCAAAATTTCTGACTGTGAGGACAAGAATGGACGAAATTGTGAGAGAGAAGGCCACCGTGTCACAATGTATCAATCAGTCAAGTATCAATCAAGGACTGATACCAACCTGTTGCAGCAGATGGCTACCCCTCACGGGTTCACCAGTATCCAATATTCATTTTCAGTCTTGTCCTTTTCCAGACTCTTGGAATTTTTTGATGATACTTTCTGATAAAAGTCGTCACAATTTTATATTTAGGAATATCAATCTATTTTCTTCTGCTTATCCAATTCAGGGTGTTCTAAAACATTACTGTGAAATTGTTCCACAATTTGTAGAAATAGTTCTTTGCAGATTGGTGCACCTCTGCTCATCTTTACTTTTTAAAAGCGCTTCCTTTCCAATGCACTCTTTTTTATACCTAATCATGTTACTGATCTTTTGACAGTCAACCCAATTAGTTGCAAAATGTTCCTCCAGGTGTTACATTTCCAGCCTTTCTTGCCCTCTCCCAGCTTTTTTGTGATGAGTTATTGCCATCAAATCAAACTACAACTATTACTACAACAACAACAATTTTTCTTAAAATGATACACTATCACACTTTAAACCTTTGACAGGTTTTCTATGTTCCATTGTGAATAAAAGATTGGATAATGAGGTTTGTAAATCAGTGTTGTATGATATTAAATGAATGAAACTTAGAATGAAACTGCAAGACAGAAGACAACCAGTCCCAATTAAAATCTTCAACCAGTAAAATTTCATTGGTTATTAATGGAGGTAAAATGGCTTACAAGGTACATTTCCAAATAAAGGAACACAGAGAAATAATTAAATGTGTCCATCACAGTGATATGGCCATGGTATTTGCTCTGGAAGGAACTGAACAGCTATTCGAGAAGATGAAAGATATTTCATACACCAGTTCTCTTTTTGTGAGGATTTTGGGCTCAGGTTAAGCAGCTAGATAACAGACGTGGTGGTTTTAAATAACGATCTGAGCTCTGTGAGCAAAGAAGGGCATTAATGTGAGGTGAGTCTCATTATTTTCCATTTTAAAGCAGCTTTTGTTTTGTCTCATTAAAGTTCACCATTCCTAATGTCTAGAGAAGCAACATAAATTGCAGATTTGTAGTTGTGTTTTTTCAGTTTGGTGTTCATGCGTTTGGATGTTGGAGTCTATTTTCTGACAGGAGGGCAGACTGTCTTGCATCCTATAATGGGAGAATAGAGTGGCTTGTTCTAACTTTATCCCCCAGCAAACACAAGACATGGTCTATGTCTATGTCATGAACTTAGTTTTACAATTCACACACACTGTCCTGACAGGGAAGAATCATATCACCTCTCTATATCTCATTTGACTAACATTAATCTCATTACAAAATATGTTCTCTCTGGCTTTTTTGTTGTCTGTTTTGTTTAGGGTTTTTTTTTTTTGACATTTCAGTATTATTATTCTTTTATGTGTTAATCTCTTTGCCACATTGCGTGTG
>NW_005187570.1:1188253-1193657 GCF_000239375.1 Pundamilia nyererei
GTGTGTGTGTGTGTGTGTGTGTGTGTGTGTGTGTGTGTGTGTGTGTTGGGGGAGACAGAGTTTGGCAAATGGCTGGCTCTGTGGATAAAAAGCTGCAGGGAGGATTAAAAGAGAAAACATGGGGAAAAATAATCTGAGGCAGGATGACATCATGCAGCGCAGATCAGCCTCATGAAGGTGAGCCTCACTGTAATGGCAGAGGACATGATGAGTGGTCTTCAGTTCAATTCAAGCTGCCCTCGAATTGAACTGAATGTTAAATTCAAGTAAATACTATTATTATTTATTATATTATGCAGTGCTAAATCACTACAGTGATTTCCTCAATGTGCTTTATATTGTAAATTAAAAACCCTACAATAATACAGACAAAACAGAGAACAAGAACAAATCAATCAGACGAGGGACAGTGGGAGAACTCTTACAGGGAACAAACCTTCAGCAGAAGCAGCCTGCAGGAGGCACAGCAACAGGGAAAGAGAAAGAAAACGGAAAGAGAAGCTGGGAAGGGAGTTAACAGAAGGAGAGGAAAAAAATAGAGGAGAAACAATAGACTGAAAATCTGCTTGATCACCTGCTGAAAAGAAAACAACACAGTAAGGAAACCACAGCAAGAACCAACATAAGCATAAGCAACAGTAAATAATAAATATTCAGTGTTACTGAGTAAATGGTAAATGGTAAATGGCCTGTATTTATATAGCGCTTTACTAGTCCCTAAGGACCCCAAAGCGCTTTACACATCCAGTCATCCACCCATTCACGCACACATTCACACACTGGTGATGGCAAGCTACATCATGACTGAGCAGCATACAGTATTAATAGTGCATGATATGCTTAGATGTAGCAGCCAACCAAGATACTGTCTGTCTCTGAGTACCTGTTTGCACACCTTTGTGCACATCTGTGTTGTGAGCGCGCTTTTATTCATTAGGTTTCTCCATGTAAGTGTCTAACAGTGGGGGGCCAAAGCCCTCCCCCCAGGACATGAAGCAGGCATGGCAGATAGATCGATAGATAGATCGATATAAATATATATGACCCCCAGAACATGAGAGCACAAGGAGGAATCGCACCACCCACCTAGAAAAGAGCTGGGAGGTTACCCAGTAGCCACAGTGCAGAAGCCACAGAGGGCAGCTGCGACAAGCCCGCAGGCTCCGCTGCCACTCAATCCAAGCCCACCGCAGAGGAGAAACAGCCAGCCCAACAATTAGTCAACTCCCAGACTACATAAGACAATAGACACCCAGGTTGAGTTTATCCTCCACGTCTGTCAGATCCCCTGCCCTCCACATCTTTACGAGCAGAGACCACATGCAAAGGATGGTAACAACCTCTTGCCAGCTAAACACCCCCCAGTTCCACTGATGCACTAGAGGCCTCCTGCCCCTAGGCAGGGCCCCCGTGCATGCACCCACTCACAATCCTGTCGACACACTAATCAGGACCCAGGCCCAACCAGAACCCCAGCCTAGAGGCAGAGCACCCCCAGAACTCCAAGTCCATAAGCCTGCCCCAGACCCACCTAGGAGCAGCATGGCTACTGGTAGATTAATATGATCTATCAGACGGTCTCTATATTGGTTAGAATTATCATTATTTTAATTTTTCCAGTTCATGAGGACGGTCTTCTTGGCAAGCATAGGGCAGTGAGAGCCTTGTGGGCTGTATTCATCTCTGTAGTGACATCATCTAAGTCGACCAACAAGCAAACTGAAGTGGAGAATGGAATGTTACATTTCAAACACTTTGATAAGTCTTCACATATCCAGCACCAGAACCTCTGAACAGGTGGACAGAACCCAAGAGCTTGGACAAAACTGCAAGGTGTTTTCCCTTGACAGTGTGAGCAGTTCATAGAAGACATAAAACCCATACTGAACATCCATTGACCTGTATACTGTACATTATGTAGTATTTTGCATTGTATTAACTGTAGACTGAGATTTCTAATCAATTTCAAGTCTAAGGAGCCTGGAAAGAAAAGCATCTGGACTTCTTTAAGTTGCTTGAAGATGTTTCACGTCTCATCCAAGAAGCTTCTTCAGTTCTAGGGTCATATGATGATCATTTGACCCTTCCAAGGGCCCAAAGGCTCATCCTGTCACTAGCAGCAGTAAGCTCTACTGCTGCTGCTGTTGTGGCCCACAAGCCACAATACTCACTTAAGCAGCTACTCTCCCCACTGCTTCCACATCACAGCCCGGACAATCTCGCAATGGGACCTTTCTATCACCCAAAACACATTGTAGAGCCACAGAAACACCACCCCACATCATACAATTCTTCCCCAGCATATATAACCTCAGAGAGGGGATTGCTGACTGGGTCCAGATGCCAAACGAGGCCAATGAACAGCAGGTGCGTCCTGGAGAGAGGGCAGATTGAAAGCAAGAGAGAGGGGTGGGAGGAGCAAGAGAGGAGGAGGCAAAGAGAGAACACCACACCCACACAAGGGCAATTTCAAGAGGAGGCCCTGCTAGGGCTGTAACAAGCATTAATTAATGGCAGGACTTCTTTGAGCAGTTTTGTAGGAATGGGGTCTAAAAGACACGTTGATAGTTTGGAGGAAGTAATTACTGAAGTTAACTCAGCTGCAGAGAAAGATTCTAAATGAATATCACTGGTACTTAAAGTATCTGTAGATAATGTTATGTCTGTGAGATGATTATGAGTAATTTTTTCTGTAATGGTTAAAATTTCATTTGTGAAGAAATTGATTAACTGATTGCTAGTTAACGTTAAAGGAATAGTTGGGTCAACAGAGCTCTGACTTTTTGTCAGCCTGGCTACAGTGCTGAAGAGAAACCTAGGGTTGTTCTTATTTTCTTCAGTTTTCTTCTGTTTTAGCTTTACGGTGGGCAGCAAACTATTTTCCAGCCAGGGTAAAGAATGATGTTCCAAATTAATGAGCCATTTCCTCCCTAGCTTACATGTTATCTGCTTTAAGGTGTGCTCAGTTAAATAAACACTTAGGTGAGCATCGAGGGAAACAGGCAAATCCTTTGTGGCTAATTATTTTTGGCTAAATTCATTATTAATATTCTGCAATAACACTCCCCGAAATGTCTTTTCAATAAAGATGGTGCATCTATCTGCAGGATGTTGTTATTTTTCTTTTTTCATATTGCCCTGATGGCTCTGCTCCACTCATCTATGAAAGCCAAACACTTTGAGCTTTTAGCCAGTTAAACTGCCAACATTTGATCTGAGAAATCAGCCAGGAAGCCTTCCTCCACTACTGGCGGACATACTTGATTGACTATGCTGCCTACCATTCACTTTTCCTCCTTGGAAGCACTAAAAAAGATGAGTCATGTAAGTATCCAGATGTCATAGCTGGATAAATCCTTTTTGTCTTCCTGTTCCTTCAGACCTGCCAGCGAAGCCTCCAGTGGCAGTGGTTGTCGTCCTACAGAAGTGGCCCAAATTATAGACACCTTCGCCTTCTGAGATGCACTTCGGTTAGCACCAGTTTGATCATGTTTTGGATAGCGCTGTAATACACACTGGCTGTGATTTATGAAAGCATTTGTTGGCCCAACTTGGGCCAACAGAAACTTGGCTTCAACCTGGTGAAATGGTAAATAGCCTGCATTTGTATAGCGCTTTTCTAGTCCCTAAGGACCCCAAAGCGCTTTACACTACATTCAGTCATTCACCCATTCACACACACATTCACACACTGGCAATGGCAAGCTACATTGTAGCACAGCTGCCCTGGGGCGCACTGACAGAGGCGAGGCTGCCGGACACTGGCGCCACCGGGCCCTCTGACCACCACCAGTAGGCAAACATGGGGTTAGTATCTTGCCCAGGGATATTTGGCATGCAGCCAGGAGGGATCGAATCACCGACCTTCTGACCTTCTGATTAGTGGATGACCTGCGCTGCCACCTGAGCTACAGCCACCCACAAAGGAGTTCTTGCTTGGAATTTCTTCCCCCCCAATGTTCATTTCTCAGCTCTCCCCGGACCACTGGTAAAGGTAGAGGGCTAGCTTCTGTATTTAAATCCAAAATTCACTGTCGACAACTGTTACCCGTTTTCTACCCCAGCTTTAAAGTGCAGCTTCTGGAACTGAACTCCTTCAATTGTCTACACTGTGGTGTATGGTCCACTGAAATGGGTTAAGGATTTTTGTGTTAATTCTTTTGACTTACTTGTGCTAGGTTATGATCATGTTTTAATTGTTGATTATTTTAACATATATGTTTTTTCTGAGACTGGAACACTAGTAAAGGAACCTTATCAACTCTTATTTTCACTCAGTGGGTGAGTGATCCAACTCATGGAAATGGTCACACACTTGATCTGGTGCTGTCATGTAATGAACTTTTGTATATAAATAAAGAAATACAATTTTATTTATATAGCACTTTTCTAGACAGAATCACAAAGTGCTGCACATAAGATAACAAATAATAAAAGGGTAAAACAGACAAAATAAAACAGGCAAAAAATTAACCAAAAACAGTTTTAAAAAGGTGAGTTTTGAGTTGTTTTTTAAAAACAACTACCGAGTCCACAATTCTTAATGTATGAGGGAGAGAGTTCCACAATCTTGGAGTCACAGTGGCAAAAGCTCTGTCACCCTTTGTTCTCATCTTAGTCTGTTTTATAGCAAGTAAGCCCCGATCAGATGACCTCAGGGACCTGCTGGGGACATAGGGCTGTAGCAGGTTGGAGATGTAGGATGGTTCCAGCCTATGCAAGGCTCTAAATGTCAAGACCAGGATCTTAAAATGTACTCTAAATTCAACAGGAAGCCAGTGTAGCTGAAATAGCAATGGTGTCACATGTGAATACCTGGAGAATTTTGTCAACAGCCTAGCTGCAGCATTTAGCACAACCTGCAGACAATCCAGAGAACCTTTGCTTAGACACATAAACAAAGAGTTGCAATAGTCCAAGCGCGAGGAAATAAATGCAGGTACAGCTATCTCTGTCACGGTTTGGCATGGCAGACTGTGGGGATGTGGGGAAGGAGGACTCAGGCGCGGTGCTCTGTGTATAAACAGTGCGTTTATTTACAGTGTGTGGAAACAATAACAGTAAATCCCCGTGCTCTCCCGTGTCATGTTCTCCACTCTCGTGTGTCCACACACACCCTGTGCCTGCTGCCCTCCGATGTTCCTCCTGAGGGGAAAATAACAGAGGCAGCCATCAAGACACTTAATTCCAGTAAGCATACACTCACAGACTTAACTAAGCAGAAGACTAACATGAAATCTCAAGGAATGATCCCACGTCAGTGGAAGCTCCAAGACTCTCCTAAGTAACTCCCCTGACGAGCCCTGATCAGCGGCAGCTGTGTAGCTTCGGGTGTGGCCACACCCACCAGGCCTGAAGGCACCTGTAAACCAGTGTACATACACACACACAGTGGTGTCCATTG
>NW_005187570.1:1193677-1203798 GCF_000239375.1 Pundamilia nyererei
CACACACACACACACACACACACACACACACACACACACACACACACACACACCTACAAGCATGGAAAAGAGCAGCAGCAACACCAAAAATACATATAATATCATTAGTCCATGACTGCCCAGGGATCCTGGGTCGCTCAGACCCAGGACCCTGACAATCTCCAGTTTAGGGCGAGATAAAATAGGGCTGAACTTAGCCACATTTCTTAAATGATAAAAACAAGACCGAACCAGAGATTTCACATGCCCATCCAATGTGAGAGTTGCGTCAAAAGTGACACCTAAAAGTGACACCTGATAGAGGATTTAACATACACAGAAAGAGGACCAAGGGTTTTCACTATCTGGGATACAAATCTGTCCGGAGCATATATGAGGACTTCAGTTTTCCCATCGTTGAGTTGGAGGAAATTTGCAGCCATCCAACGTTTGATGGAATCTAAGCAGTCATTTAGAAGCTGAAGCTTAGATAAATCCTGGAGCTTAAAAGAAATGTACAACTGAATATCATCAGCATAACAGTGATAAGAAATGTCCTAAAAGAGCCCATTATATGCTGGAGGGGGAGAAGATATATTAAGAACAATAAAGGCCCCAAAACCGAACCCTGAGGGACACCACAAGTAAGGGAGGTAGAGGATGACCTAAAATCAGAGACCACCACAGAAAAAGATTGGTTATGTAGATTAGAGATGGACTGATCCGATATTACGAATCGGTATCGGTCTGATACTGACGTAAATTACTGGATCGGATATCGGAGAGAAATAAAAAATGCAATCAGATCCATTAAATATCAAAAAAGCACCTCACAAAACTTGCGACACGGTGTAACTCGGCTCATAACCGTAGCACGTCGGAGCAGTATGCATCATGTGATAGAGCGGCTGTGTGTATTTATAGCCTCGCTACCAAACCAGCATTTCATCTCCGAGGAAGTGATCCCAGAGAGAAGTAAAGCAAGTGTGTAAGTTCATCTCTGAATGTTTGTAAAGCATCCCATCGTTAAGTTTAACAACCGATATATGGAGCGACTGCCTCTTCTCTCCCCCTCCCTCTCCTGCTGCTTCTTCAATCATGAAACTGATCAATGATCAGCTGATCGGCTTTTCTGTTGCGAGTCCGTCTCTCTTGTTTGTTTTTGGCCCACTTTGCACCAGAAAGAGGAAACCAGTGGCTGAATAACAGCAGCACGTTTAACCTCGATAAGCTGTTGTTAGAATTTATTTAATATTACTTTCTACACCAGGATCCTTTTCTACGCAGCTAACGGCTGGTAACTGTGCAGGGGCGGATCTAGCAAAGTTTAGCCAGGGGGGAGGATAGGGCATTAACAGGGAAAAGGGGGGCACAAAGACATACTTTTCTTTCTTATTCTCATTTAAAATGTCTAGCTTTTAATAAATAATTATCTGAATCTTACACCCAAAGTTTTAATCTGACATAAAATATATAGAAGTCCATTACTGTATATAGTAACTATTAAGTCTAATATACCCTAGTAAACTATAGTACTTTTTCCTTTGGGAAGATACCATCTGTGCAGTCTACAGTTCTGTTGAAGAAAGATGTTGAATGTATTTAATTATTCTTGAAAAATAATTTATTTCTGTGCATTTTTTTTTCCAACCTGCATCAAATTAAAGTTGATTACGTCGATTAAGAATCATGAGGTGGAGCGTGAGGGGTGGTTCCCTATTTTTTTTTTTGCTTGCTATTAGTTAGGTTGTTTAATATTTCTGCTAAGTACTCTTTAAAATACCAGAATAGGGAGGATGGAGTAGGTTTAAGTTTATTAGATTGATCAGTATTGCTGAACTATGAACTATTTTGGGTGCAGTGTATTTTTTACATACAGGTATAACAGAATAGCTTTAGTGTTGTTGTTTATTTAAACTTGACTATGAACTTATACAAAATGCAGCAAGATATAAAAAAAACAGTGTTATTGATTTTAAAAAAAACACTGTATCGGATTCATATCGGTATCGGCAGCTATCCAAATTTATGATATCGGTATCGGACATAAAAAAGTGGTATCGTGCCATCTCTAATGTAGATATGAGGAGAACCACTCCAAGGCAGTACCAGATACACCAACCCAATGTTTAAGCCTTTCAAGGAGGATGTGGTGGTCAACAGTGTCAAAAGCTGATGTCAGGTCCAACATAAGTAGGACCAAACATTTTCCTGCATCATTACTCATCAAAATGTCACTTGAGACCCTAAGAAGGGCTGATTCTGTGGAGTGAGTTCTGCGAAAGCCGGACTGAAACTTATCGCAAATGCTATGTTTGTCCAGAGCCGCTATAAGTTGCTTAGCCACAACCTTTTCTAGAAGCTTAGCAATTAACGGTAATTTAGAGATAGGTCTGTAACTGCTCCAAAGAGAGGGGGTCTAACTGAGGTTTTTTTTAAAAGTGAGAGAATAGTAGAATTTTTTAAAATAAACCAGAACTATACCAGACACCAGTTCAGGGTTGATTAGAGTGAGCACAGATGGACCAATAACCTGGAAGACATTTTTTCATAATGATGCAGGTACAATGCCAAGTGGACAAGAGGATGCTTTCACTGAATTCACTAGTTTTGCTAGCTCAGGTAGTGAAACAGGAGAGAAAGTGTCCAAAATGACAGGGTGTGATGAGGTGGAGATAGACATAACAGGTGCTGAATGAGAAAAGTTCATTCTTACATTCTTCATCTTTGCAAGCATAAAAGAAAGAAAACGGGGCCGCGGGAAGAGCAGGAGTAACAAAGCCACTAATGGTGTTAAATAGCACCTTAGGATTACCTCTGCTATTTGCAACCAAGTGTAAGAAATAGGCAGCCCTCGCACCTCTGATAGCATTATTAAAAGAAGCTAAAAGGTCCTTTAGGTAGAGGAGATGAACATTTAGGTGAGTTTTCCTCCACCTGGGTTCCACTTTGCGACAATCACATTTTAGACAAATACTGTATTACTAAAGTCAAATCATGTAGAAAAAGTTTAAGCAACTTCAGACCATTTTGGATGTTGATTGTGTTTGTGAAGTGGTCTGGATTTAAATCCCATGACAGTACTGAGAGTTTTTAATTATCTTTTAACTGTTGACTCAGGATGTTCTGCTGTTTTAGCTCTTATAGATTTAGCCGCTGCCTTTGACACGGTCCATCACTACATGTTGGTCGGAAAGACACCATTTTATGGTAATTTAAATAATATTTGTGAAAGAGGTCTTTTTCTGTTGCCAGTAGTGAATATTCTTCTTGTTCTGCCCTGTGTGGTATACCACAGGGGCCTGTTTTGGGTTCTGCTCTGTTCTCATTATACATGCTACCTTTGGGATTCATTATCAAGAAATATAATATTTTCTTACACTTTTGTATTGATGACATCCCAGTTTACTTCCCATTGAAATTGGATGTCTCTGTCCCACTGCAGCCTCTTGCTGTCAAAGACTGGTTAACACTCAATTTTCGTATTTATTTTATTATCACCTCTTGATGGGACTACTGCAATTTTCCCTATTTGCGTTGCTGTGTTCCTCTCATAGTCCATGAGTTTGAATAATTCACTACTCAGTCTTTGTTCTCCTCATTTTAGACAATGCATGATCAACCACACAATCTGGAGAGGTCCAGATTTATTGTAAATATCAGAATTATCTAGAAATTAAATGTTGCATTTGAGATTTTAGCATAAACTTTTAGCATAAACCTAAGCATGATATAAACAAACTGATTAAAACTGTTTTACATCCATCTACAGAAAAATCAGCAGCCTGGTAACATGGTGAGAGAAAACTGTACATGAAATGTTAGATTTTAAAAAATACACCAGTAAAAGGTTTTACAGAAGTGTAATTTGTTCTTTTCAGAGTCCACGTCATTATCAACAGCTACATTCACCCTGAGGAAAAATGAGTGAGGGAGACCATCGAGACTAAGCTAGGTCTGTATTGGGTCCAGCGGTTTGTAGAAACTTCCTCTCTGTCTTTTATCAAAGCTGTCCTGTACCAGATGTTATGTTGACAAACTGAGGGAGATGTCATTTTCATCGCAGGGAAAAAGCAGGACTCACAATCTTCACCAGCAGCTAGGCCCTTAGGCTTGCCCCAAAGCCCAGCACTTTATGGACAGTATGACAGCAATCTTGCTTTGTGTAATGTTAGAAGTAGTGCTCAGATACTCTGCTGTTGCCTCAAGGTGCTTTATATTCTAAGGTAAAGACCCTGCAATAATAGAAAGAAGATAGAGAAAACCCCAATAATCACATGATCCGTTATGAGTAAGTGCTTTGAAGGAAAGGAAAAGGAAGGAAAGGAAAGGAAAGGAAAGGAAGTCTTCAAAGTAGAGAGGGTGTCTGTCTCCCCAATCCAAACTTGAAGCTGGTTCCACAGAAAAGGCTCTTCTACTTTTAAATACTCTAGGAACAACAACAAGTAGGCCTGCAGTGTGAGAGGAAAGTGGTCTAACAGGGTGATATGGTACTACAAGGTCATTCAGATAAGATGGGGCCTGATTATTCAAGACCTTGTATGTAAGGAGCAAGATTTTGAATTCAATTCTGGATTTAACAGGAAGCCAATGAAGGGAAGCCAATACAGGAGAAATATGCTCTCTCTTTCTAGTCCCTGTCAGTACTCTTGCTGCAGCATTTTGGATTAACTGAAGGCTTTTCAGTGAGTTTTTAGGAATTACAGTAGTCCAGCCTAGAAGTAATAAATGCATGAACTAGTTTTTCAGCATCATTTATCAGCATAACTAATGATGAATAATGCAGAGTCGTGTACGAACACACAGTGAATAAAAAAGGTGAGTGAAGAAGAAATAGTTAGCACATCATGGGAAGCCCCCAGCAGCCAAAGCTTGTTGCAGCTTAACTACGAGAGGATGTTACATTATTAACAAAACAAAACAAACAAAACTTTGATGGGAGTAGAGTTTAGGTAACTGCTCTGCACTGTGTTGGCTACAGCACTTTCATAGACTGTAACTAAGTTCAAGTACATGTTATGATACAGAGCGTGCCTATTATTCAACATTAAGTGCCGGGAGGTGAAAGTTTATGGATGTACAACAATTACAAGTATCTTTGTGTGTCTGTCTATCGAACTCTTGTTAACCACAGTCTGTGATAAGAAAATTTAAATCACCAGCTTTATTGACTAGGTGATTTGAAATACAAAGCCAAAGTGAGTCACATGATTATTTGATCTAGGATTTTAACCAGCAGGACCCGATGGCGGCGTGGCAGCCGCAGGAGATGAGGCAGGATCAGACCAGGACCAGGCAACAGAACTGGCCCAGACGGCAGCTTGGCAGCCGCAAACGATTGTGCGGGTGGTGGCGTTGCAGGCAATGGCAGGAAACCGTAGGTGGTAGTGCTGCAGGCTGGATGGACTCCCTGGAGCCTCCAGCAGGTGCGGAGTCCTCTGGCCACGACGAAGCTGGCTGGAGCTGTGCAGGGCACTGGCTCTGCCCAGGCAGTGACAGCAGGGTGCAGTCCTCAGCTGGCCGAATGAGCTCACTCGAGCTTCCAGCAGAGGACTGAGGCAGCTGAGTTAACTCACCCATGCTCTCAGCAGAGAGTGATTGCTGAGACGGCCCAGTAGAGCTCCGAGGTGAAACAGGTTGCGCTGTCTCCAGGGGTCCAGACTAAGCTGATTCAACACACGAATGGCCTGAGGATAAAAACTCCTCTTGAGCCTCTCTGTTTTTGTTCAGATGGTGCGGAACCTTCTGCCTGATTTCAGAAGCTGGAACAGTTCGTTGCTGGGATGGGACAGGTCCTTCAAAATCTGAGTTGCTCTAGTCCAGTATCTCCTGACGCAAATGTCCTGAAGGGAAGGGAGAGCTGTCCTGCAGCAGTGTTCTGCTATACAGATCACTCTCTGAAGAGCTTTTTTATCCTTGACACAGCTGTTTCCATACAATGATGTGATGTTCTGTGTGAGGATGCTCTCCACAGTGTCTGTATATAAGAGAGACCCTGAACTTCCTCAGTTGTCGGAGGTAATACAGGCGCTGCCTAGCCTTTTTGGTCTGGACCTGAATGTGGGCAGACCATGTCAGGTCTGAGGAGATGTGGACACCGAGATACTGAGGACTGCACACTCTCCACTGGAGCTCTATTAATGATAATGGGCTTGTAGTCTCTTTGCTGACTCCTTCTGAAGTCCACCACCCCCTCCTTGGTCTTGCCGACGCTCAGCTGGAGGTGGTTGTCCCGGCACTACGATGCCAGATTCTTCACTTCATCCATGTAGGCCGCCTCATCGTTGTTGGAGATGGCGTCCAACACCAGCCTTGGGTGACCACACAGACTGAAGTGTAGAGGGAGTAGAGAGGAGAGGACACACTCCTGTGGCGCTCACGTGCTGATGTTGATGCTGTTGGAGATGCAGCTACCCACCCTCACCACCTGAGTACCGCCAGTGAGGAAGTCCAACACCCATAGGGTCAGTGCAACTGGACGGTAGTCATTCAGGCATGAGGGCTGCTTGTTCTTTGGGACAGGGATGATGGTAGATCTCTTGAAGCATGTGGGGACCACAGACTTAGCCAGGGACACGTTGAAAATTGAAGTGAACACACCTGCTAGCTGGTTAGCACAGCACCGCAGCAGAGGGTCGGTGATGCCGTCTGGCCCCGCCGCTTACCTTGTGCTCAGAGCTGAGGAGCCTGAGCTGGCGACAGAACTGGTGACCAGAGATGGGCAGTAATGCGTTCTGATTACTTTTTTCAAGTAACGAGTAAAGTAAGGGATTACTATTGCAAAAACGGTAATTAGATTACCGTTACTTTCCCGTAGGAACGCTGCGTTACTGCGTTACTAAAACCGTGATTTTTTTGCGAGAATGTCTCACAACAGTGACGTAAGCGAGTGCGCCGTTAGTGACAACAGCTGTGTGCAGATCAACAATGGATCACATATCGATTGTGGGAGAGAGTATGAGCGTGCAGCGTTTAAAGCGTGGAAGTACTGACCTTACTTTGAGTTTGATTCCATAAAAAGTGACAAAAACATTAGTGTCCGTTGTGCATGGGAAGAAAACTTCTTTTTACAGTGAAAAAAAACCCCTAAACTTCCAAGCAAGCACCGAGTGAGCAACCACGTAATGGGAAATTCACAGAGAAACTCGCGGATTCTTCAACTGACCGCGGCACACCTGCACCAGGGTAAACCCCCGCCTACCGCAGTCCTGCTTTACAGGTAAAAATAGAGCAACAGGACCGCTGAGTCTTTGACTTTATTTATTTTCTGCTGTGTTTTACTTGCATCTATTTGAAAGAGTGAGTGTAAACACAAAAAATATTTTATTTTATGTGCTGGAATGTGTAGAAAATAGGTTTAAATGTTAAACTAATTTCTTCAAGTCAGAGAATGGTGCATATAATTAAATTTTTTGCTTGATGCATAAAGTTAAAAGATTAAAACTAATAAAACAAGTTTTAAAAAGGGACCTTTCCATTTGATTACATTTTGTATGATGGATTATGTAGAAAAAGTAGAATTGGGCTGAAAGATCTATCGCTTTATCACCTCTTCAGGTTGTAAATCGTGTTTTTAAAAAGTAACTAAGTAACTAAGTAACTAAGTAATTAATTACTTTTGAAAATAAGTAATCAGTAAAGTAACGGGATTACTTTTTTGGGGAAGTAATCAGTAATTAGTTACTGATTACTTTTTTCAAGTAACTTGACCAACACTGCTGGTGACAACACTGGAAACTGAGCTGGTGACCAAAGTGATGGTTGTGGTGGGAGTGGAGCGGGTAGTGGAGTAGATGACTGAGCTAATGGCTGGGCAGCTGACAATAGTAGTGGTGGTTGTAGTGGAAGTTGAGTGGGCTCACCGTCTTTCAAACTGTTTAGTCACAGGACGGCCAGTCTTTAATATACGGAAACTACTCTTGTAGTTTCTAAACTGGGGAAAACTAAGAACTAAACAACAATCCTGAACACGAGGCGACAGCGAGAACATGAAGAAGGATAATCAGGGAGAAATGTCGGAGGAACACAGACGGACCAGTAACAATCAGGAGAAAACACAGGGCTTATATACACAGGAGCAATCAGGGAATGAGAAACAGGAGGGAGACACAGCTGGGGTTAATTATACATAACGAGACAAGGGGAAGCAAAACTAGACTCACTGCACGTAGGACTGGGAGAATCAAAATAAAACAGGAAACAAGACACAGTTCACAAATACACGGACAACAAACAACAAATGAATAACCAATAATCAGGAAATAGAAATGAAACATAAAACACTGGGAAATACCCAGGACCATGACAAAAAACATCCGAGTTTTTTTCAAACCGCAATCAAGGTCTGAACAGAACTTGAAACTCAGCCTTAAGGCTGATGGACAGTTCTCTGTACAGCACTGCCAAAGCCAACATGAGGAAGCATGTCAAGGAAGGTAGTGTGCTTCTTGGCAGATGACTACCCCCACCAGGTGTGGAGAGACATCCAATCCCTCTCCAACATCAAAGGCCAGAGCCACCCAGCCCCTGACGGCAGCCTCACACTTGGAGAGGAGCTTAACACCTTCTTTGCCCAGTTTGAGATGACCCCTCTCCCACACCCCTGCCCTCCTTCTCTCCCGCACCAGGCACACACCCCTGTCCCTCCAGGAACATGAGGTTAAGAGGAGACTGAGAGTGGTGAACCCCAGGAGAGCTGCTGGCCCAGACAGCATCCCAGGGGCTGCGAGGACCAACTGGTAGGGGATCATCACCAGGCTGTTCAACCTCTCCCTGACTTATGCCAGGTGGGAACGGTGTCATTCCCATCCCCACAAACCTGGAATAGACAGCCTTAATGACTACAAACCTATAACCCTCACATCTGTAGTCATGAAGTGTTTTGAACAGATAGTGTTTTCGCACCTTAGAGACTGCATACGGCCCTGTCCTGACTCCTACCATTTTGCTTACAAATCAAATCAGAATCAGAATCAAAGTACTTTATTGTGATCCCAAGGGGAAATTATGTATTGGGGATATGAATTGGGAGGAGACCTTCACCATCACACTTCAGAGAGCACTGAGCCATCTGGAGAACAGTAAGAGTTATGTGAGGATGCTCTTTGTGGACTACAGCTCAGCATTCAACACTACAATCCCAGACATCCTTGCCACCAAAGTGGACCACCTTCAGATGTCAAGTATGCCGATGACACCACCATAAGCTGCTGCTGGCCTTCTACTGTGAGGAGTGGTAGAAGTGGAGCAGCTCTCCTACTGCCTGGGTATTTGAAATGCAGAGGCCACGACTGACAACAGGAAGGCTGCACAAAGGGTAAATAACACTGCCCAAAAAATCATTGGCTCCCCTCTGCCATCCCTGGAGGCCATCACCAGCACCTCC
This sequence comes from Pundamilia nyererei, assembly GCF_000239375.1. Lineage (NCBI taxonomy): Eukaryota > Metazoa > Chordata > Actinopteri > Cichliformes > Cichlidae > Pundamilia > Pundamilia nyererei. The sequence goes on from NW_005187570.1 coordinate 1,203,042, forward strand.
TGTTTCAGGAAAACCAGGGCCATCACAGGTAACCCCTTGCATACTGCCCACTACCTGTTTCACCTGTTTGGCCTGGTTCTCCTGGAATTTCTTCCTGTTAAAAGCGAGCTTTTTCTTCCCACTGTCATTAATTTTATCTTGTGCTTTTGTTTTATTGTCCTTCATTGTGTCATTGTTCTATTATGTGTTTTATCCTATTGTACAGTGTCCTCGGGTGTCTTGAAAGGCGCTTTATAAATAAAATGTATTATTATTATTATATGATTTTTGGGTATTTCTCTTCTTTCTCTTTCTCTTCTTTCTTCTTAATTGTACTTAATTTTCTATCTGTGTACTCTTTTCAATGAACTCTCACTTCTTCCAATTTTCTTTTCAGCAGAAAAGAAAAATAACCAGCTGTTCTCCACAGAACCAGCAAAGGTGTACTCTCAGTGGCAAGGGAACAATAAGAGAACAGCACCACCAAGGCTGGAGACGGAGCACTACTGGAAGAGCATATGGGAGAAGGACGCAACCCATAATGGCAATGCTCAGTGACTAGTGGATCTGAGGGCAGACCATAGCAACCTCCATGAACAGGGTCCAGTAACCATCATGGTGGCAGACATCCAAGCAAGGGTCTCTAGTATGAAGAGTTGGACAGCACCAGGCCCCGACATGGTTCACGCCTACTGGCTGAAGCTGACTACACTCCACGAGCGTCTGGCAGCACAAATGAACCAGCTGCTAGTGGACGAGAAACACCTGGAATGGCTAA
>NW_005187570.1:1204719-1206132 GCF_000239375.1 Pundamilia nyererei
CCCCTGCATGGTATGTACCACCGGCAGATAGAGGAGGTGGCTGATATCCAGAAATCCTACCAGTGGCTGAACAAAGCTGGACTGAAAGACAGCACAGAGGCACTAATCATGGCAGCACAAGATGCTAGCAGGCAGGGCATACATGGAACGCAATAACCAAGTGGCCGGCATAGTATACAGAAACATCTGTGCCGAATATGGCCTGGAAGTTCCGAGGTCAAAATGGGAGACACCTCCAAGGGTGGTGGAGAATGACCGAGCTAAGATCCTGTGGGACTTCCAGATACAGACGGACTCTGTATCAAAGTGCAAAGCCTCACAGATGATGTGCAGCAGTGGGTCCCTCAGTCTGTCCTCACTCTGGACACTTGCAGTTGTCACACATGGAAATCAAATGTGTGATAAGCTGCAGGATTCAAACACAAGTGTAACTTATAAACACATGTTCATACTTTTATTCCACAATCAGAGAGAAAGAAAGAGAGAAAGAATGCAGGACAGACAGACAGGTGACAGTCTCAGGTGTATACACTGCTACAAAACAGCACAAGAGAAGGAGGATTTAGTGTTTGTGTTATTACGAGTGCTAAACAAGAAGAGTTTCCAGATGGTACAGTGGACACATGTGTGACTCCTGTGATCAAAGCATCTTTCTTTCAGCTTAACGAGTGAACCGTCAGCTCGTTCAAACACACGTTAAAATCCGTTTGGCTCGACACCACCAAACAGAGGCAGCAATATAACATAGCTAACATTAACAGTGCAGTGAATCCTGCTTGTGCCGTTATATTCAGGACTACAAACCGAGCAGCATCACTGAGTTTCAGCTTGTTGTGTTTGTGGATATATGACTGACTTTAATTATCCATAAAATCATCACATTCTCTGTAAGATTATGGTCAACTATTGAACGGCGTATATTTTAAAGTAAAGGCTCTAAAACCAAGTTAGTACAAACATCACTAATGTCACATAACTCTGCCGACATGTGGCCAACAGGAATGTCTTCATTATTAAACATTCGCACATAAATAAGTGACATAATATTCAGTACTTTTGACTGTTCACTTTTCGGCCGCTCTGCGTCTGCCGTATTTTGCGGCAAAATTATCCACACCCACTGCCGCGCTATGAATTCTGGGATATATGGGACCACGAAGCGTGCACCGGACCACGCTTGACATTTGGGAAATCGACAGCATATTTGGAGTATGCATTTGAAGTACCCTTCGGATTGGGACAGCCGTCATTGCGTCGCGGTGACGTAATAATTCAATTCAATTTTATTTATAAAGCGCCAAATCACAACATAACTCGCCTCAAGGCGCTTCATAGATACAGAGAAAAACCCAACAATCATATGACCCCCTATGAGCAAGCACTTTGGCAACAGTGGGAAGGAAAAACTCCCTT
>NW_005187570.1:1215263-1217120 GCF_000239375.1 Pundamilia nyererei
GTGGGGGAACTTGCACAATCGGTGGCTGACTAAATACTTTTTTGCCCCACTGTATATATATATCTTGCATGACTGTTGGACTGTTGAAGGAAGTGTGAAATACCTGACCTGGCCATCTTCTAATTTTCTATCTGTTTTATCAGTTTTATATCTGATCTTAACACGTAACATACTGATGAATGTGACGAATTGTTGGTATGTTGCGCGTTGGGAATGATAATGCTCTGCTAATGTGGATAAATGTGTATAAAGACAATCTTAGCTTTTAAATATTTTATTCTACTCAATACTTGTTTCAGTGTGGTCAGTTTTCTAATTCCTCTCAACAATGGCAAAGCCCTTTGCCGAGTACCCATGACACCCTCACCCTTTATGACTTTGCAGGCTTGGGGGACACTGATCCACAACACTGGGAAGCAACTAGTCAGCACGAGCTCACCAACAACACATTTTAACTATCACATTTTACACTATCTGTCAACAGTGTTATTTAAATTTGTAAAATATCTTCACCCTTATCAAAGAAATCATAACTTATTTTAAGGTTTAACAGTCAACATGGGAGCAATAACTATAGACATCCTGTCACCATGTCAGGTCCTTAATACAGGTGTTTTCAGTTCACAGAGAACAGATATTAGGGTTCCTGGGTGGTTGAACCCAGTGTTTCATTTTTTGGACTTTTGGACCTTTTTGTTTATTGTTGTTCCATGTTTCTTAGTCTTTATTGGGTATGGTTTAGTTTTCTTGTGCTTTTTAGTTTCGTCTTTTGTATCTCTAGTTCTAAAGTACAGCGGTGGAATGGACTCAGACGCAGACTGAGAAATACGATTTAAACAGTTCTTTATTATCCACACCGGGTGCACAATATACACCTGGGGGAAAACACCAGGGAACACAAGCCTTCGCACTCGCTCCGCTCCTCGTCTGCACAAACTCCACACTAGCAGCTCCACCTTTGCTTACGGGGTCCAGGAGTCAGGATACAGCCAGATCGGGGAAACATATTTACAGAAATGAGGGTTACTTTGAAGCAAGCACGAGAAGCAACAGAATTCTGCAGAGCCAGGCAATACTAACTAGAGCAGGGGTGGGCAAACTTTTTGATTCGTGGGCCACATTGAGTTCTAACATTTGACAAAGGGGCCGGAACAGGAGTAGATAGATGGCATGCTTTGAAAACATCACCTCATTGGGGGAAAAATACACATCTTGGGATATGGAGAAAACATGTGCTTTAATTTCCAATGAAAATGAAGAAAAGCATTACAATAAAATCTCTGACTTCGAAATGAGCCTTTAAACACTGAAAATCAAATAAATGAATATTTTATTTTAAAGCACTGAAAGTTCTGTTATCCTTCAGGATATCACATCACTCTCCTCCTGACTCTTTTTTTCCCCCCAAAAACGGTAGGAGATGCAGATGTACTTGTCCTGTTCCTTTTATTCAATTTGTTTCCCCGGTGCCAAAAGTCAACAACGACCAGTGCAAGTTGCAGCAAGTCAGTCTGTGAAGCGTTATATTTGATCTGCGCGCACTGTTCATTTTAACAACGTGCGTATCACGGAGAGACACACATTTTAATGGGAGCAGTGTTGTTGGTCTCCTTTTTTAGCCAGCGCATCAAAGTCTGGAGTTAGTTTTGTTGTGGCGATTCTCAGGATTGATCTGAGGTGTAGGTCTGTTAACTTGGATCTGTGGCTGGCTTTGTTGATGTTCATGATGCTGAATGTCTGTTCACACACGAAGGTAGAGCCGAACAAAGCCAACATCATCTGCGCTTTTCGCCTTAGATTTGGAAACGCGGCATCATTGAGTGAAGCATAGAAGTCATTTAGTTTCAGAGAGCTGAA
>NW_005187570.1:1218061-1225137 GCF_000239375.1 Pundamilia nyererei
GTTGATTCCTCGGATAAAAATGAGGAGCTGAGCAGTGTCTTTGACATCGTTGCTTTCATCCAGTGCTAAAGAATAAAAAGTGAATGACTTCGCCTTTTTGTTTAATATGCTGGTGATATCTTCATCTATTAGTTCTACACGGCGAGTCACTGTCTGCCGTAATAAACTGATTTTCTCAAATTTGTCTTTGGTCTCCGGGCACAAAATACCTGCTGTCTCTACCATACATTCTTTTTAAAACTCGCCCTCTGACAGTGGTTTGCTGGCCTTTGCTATTTTGAATGAAAGCATAAAACTGGCCTTGGTACTTGACTCTTGAATGGCAGTTTGACGGTGAAAAAAACTTTGCTGAGCCTTCAAATTAGCTGCCAACTTCTCAGCAGCAGATTCCCGTTCTTTTGTTGAGAGCTTGCTAGCATAATTTGCGTGCTTTGTGGCAAAGTGACAGCTAATATTATACTCTTTAAAAACCGCCACAGTTTCTTGGCATATCAGGCAAACAGCAGATGATCGGTGTTCAGTGAAAAAATATTTAGTTGTCCACTCCTTTTTGAACACTCGACATTCTCTGTCCACTTTCCTTTTCTTGGGTCCGCTCATCTTCATAGAGGGGCGGTAGGTCACAGGGTAAAGTGCAAACGTGGAGTAATAGGCCTACGCCGCTTCACCTCAACAAAGCCAATATATCTAGAGTGCGCCATCTAGTGAGGAAACATCAGAATTGCAGGGGAAATAAAACATTAACAAGGTTAATTTATTAAATTTTTTTCAAGTTTGGCGGGCCGGATCAAAACGTTTAACGGGCCGCACGTGGCCCCAGGGCCGTAGTTCGCCCATGCCTAAACTAGAGTTATTCAATATTCCAGCGACGAGTAGCTCAGCGCCCCTGCCTTAAGAAGTGTCAGTAACCAAATGCAGAATCACTGGTGATCAGCTGCAGGTGCGTGGGCCAAGGGTGGGAGCTCAATCTGAGCTCCGCCCAGGCAGAGAGACAGGAGAGAGAGAGAGAGCAAGGCGAGCAAGAGAGGGGAGAGCAAAGGCAGAGCAAACAAAAACAAAAACATTTGTGGCCACACTGGGCTGGCCGGGCAGGCACAGGGACCATGACAACGTCTTCATTTAGTTGGTTGCTTTCATGAGTGTCCACCACAGCAGGTCCTTTGTTTGTCCCCCGTTTCCCCAGTCATTGTCTGTGTGTCTGTCTGGTTTCTCTTGCCTTTCTGTCCCTTGCTCTCCTTGTTCTCTTGCCCTTTCTCGTCCCTCCCTCTCTCGCCCCTCCCTCTGTTCCCTGGGTTTCATCAGTCTGCATCTTGGTGTGTATGTTTCACGTACTTCCTGTTTTTGTTTTAAACTAGACAAGAGTCCTGTGTGTTCCATACTCGGTTGTTCTTCCCCTGTCTCGTCAGTTGATTTTGTTCACCTGTGTTCCCCAGGTGTTTCATCTCTGCTCTGACCCCCTCTGATGTATTTACTGTCTGTGTCTCCCTCCGTCCAGTGTGGTGATCTCCCTCATCCTCTGGCTGTGTGTTCCGGCTGGTATCTCAGTTTAGGTTTCTTGGTTTATGTACATAGTCATTCAGCAATAAAGCTGTGTTTAAGTTTAATTTTCCCAATTAGTCTGCATTTTGGGTCCTATATCAAGCCTTCACTGCCACATGACAACAGACCATTGAAAAGATAAATCAAATCAATTTATTTATATAGCACTTTTCACAGGATAAAAACCACAAAGTGCTTCACAATAATATAAAACAGAAATACATAAAATACATCAATGATCAAACATACAGCACAAATCTAATTAAAAGCCAATTTAAATAAATGAGTCTTAAGCTGCTTTTTAAAAGAATAAATAAAATCAAGGCAACGCAATGATGGAGGGAGAGCATTCCACAACCTGGGGGCCACCGCTCTAAAAGATTGATCTCCTCTGGTCTTAAAACAAGTTTGTGGGACTACCAACAGCCTTTGATTAGATGATCTCAGGCTGGAAGCCAGTGTAATGAACGTAACACTGGTGTAATGTGCTCTCTTTTTCGTATCTTAGTTAAAAGCTTTGCAGCAGCATTCTGGACTAACTGGAGATGGTCAAGATTCATTTTGCTCAGACAAAGAAAAAGACTGTTACAATAATCTAAGCGAGATGAAATAAAAGCATGAATAACCATTTCTAACTCAGATTTAGACAGCAAAATTCACAGTTTGGAGATGTTTCTTAGCTGAAAAAGGCAATTCCTAATTAACTGACAAGACTGTTGTTCTAGGGACATGGCAGAATCAAAGATCACACCAAGGTACCTGAGGCTAGGGTGAACAGATGAGCGAGAGAACCAAGATGCTGTTTGATATCTGGTTGTCGGGGGCAATAATTAATGTTTCTGACTTCTCAGAGTTCAGCTGTAAGTAGTTGTGACCAAGCCGCTATTCAATGGAAGCTAAACATTTAATTAAACAGGACAGTTTATGGACTTCCATTGGCTTAAAAGAGCAATAGAGCTGAATATCATCAGCATAGAAGTGATAAGACACCTCAGGGAACTGCCTAATTAGAAGTCCTAGAAGTAACATGTACAAAAGAAAAAGAATAGGACCCAGAACTGAACCCTGCGGTACCCCACATGTCAGATCTTTAGAATGTGACATAAGTCTGACTGATTTGGGCTGGTTGGTGAGGAGATCAGTGATACAGGATCAGATGGTATCCTCTGTGGACTGATTTGCTCTGTAAGCAAAGTGGTAGGGGTCCAGAGAGGGCAGTAGGCAGTCTCTGATATGCTGAGACACTCGAAACACTTCATGACTGAAGATTTAGGGGGTATAGGTCTGTAGTCATTGAGGAAGTCTATTACAGGCTTTTAGGGAATGGGAATCATTATGTAGGCCTTCAGACAGGTGGTAATGGTGGCATGAGTCAGGCAGAGGTTAAACAACCTGATGAAGATCCCCTCCCAGTTGGTCCACACAGGCTTTGACCACAGCCCCATGCCATCATGGCCACAAAGCTCTCTTAGAGTTCACCACTCTCAGTTGCTTCCTTACCTCATGCTCCTAAAGGGAGAGTGCTGGGTGAGAAGGAGGGGGAGGTGAGGTGACGCTGAGCAAAGAAGTTGTTGAGCTGCTCTGCTAAGTGTGAAACTGAAGGCCTCATCCTCCACCTGTGAGCCTCCTTAGCTTGTTTGACACCCCTCCTAGAGTTGGCTCTGGCAGTGCTGTACAGAAAACTTTCCCTCAGCTGGAAGGCAGAGTTACCAGTTCTGATCAGAGCCTGTACTTCTCTCGTGATCCAAGGTTTCCAGTTAGGAAAAACTGTTATATTCTCAACACAGCACTTAATGTAGAAAAGGACAGACTAGGTGAAGCTCTCCAGGTCCTGCTGTTCAAAGATGAATCAGTCTGTCAGATCAACACCTGTAGTTGGATGAGAGCACCATCTGGCCATGTTTTAGTGACCTGGGTGCTTGGAGGGGTTTGTTTCCTGAGGATGGTTTAAAAACAGATGAAGAGCAGAGACGAGTGGTCATATTGTCAGAGGTGGGGGAGGGGTGTCGCTTGATGTTACTGTGCACATGGTCCAGTGTCCTGTTGCCCCTGGTAGAGCACTTTGGGGAGTACAGCTTTCAAATAAATAAAGTCCTCAGCAACAACATGCCTCAGCCTTGATGTATATACAGGGAGTGCAGAATTATTAGGCAAGTATTTTTGAGGAATAATTTTATTATTGAACAACAACCATGTTCTCAATGAACCCAAAAAACGAATTAATATCAAAGCTAAATGTTTTTGGAAGTAGTTTTTAGTTTGTTTTTAGTTTTAGCTATTTTAGGGGGATATCTGTGTGTGCAGGTGACTATTACTGTGCATAATTATTAGGCAACTTAACAAAAAACGAATATGTACCCATTTCAATTATTTATTTTTACCAGTGAAACCAATATAACATCTGCACATTCACAAATATACATTTCTGACATTCAAAAACAAAACAAAAACCAATCAGCGACCAATATAGCCACCTTTCTTTGCAAGGACACTCAAAAGCCTGCCATCCATGGATTCTGTCTGTGTTTTGATCTGTTCACCATCAACATTGCGTGTAGCAGCAACCACAGCCTCCCACACACTGTTCAGAGAGGTGTACTGTTTTCCCTCCTTGTAAATCTCACATTTGATGATGGACCACAGGTTCTCAATGGGGTTCAGATCAGATGAACAAGGTGGCCATGTCATTAGTTTTTCTTCTTTTATACCCTTTCTTGCCAGCCACGCTGTGGAGTACTTGGACGCGTGTGATGGAGCATTGTCCTGCATGAAAATCATGTTTTACTTGAAGGATGCAGACGTCTTCCTGTACCACTGCTTGAAGAAGGTGTCTTCCAGAAACTGGCAGTAGGACTGGGAGTTGAGCTTGACTCCATCCTCAACCCGAAAAGGCCCCACAAGCTCATCTTTGATGATACCAGCCCAAACCAGTACTCCACCTCCACCTTGCTGGCGTCTGAGTCGGACTGGAGCTCTCTGCCCTTTACCAATCCAGCCACGGGCCCATCCATCTGGCCCATCAAGACTCACTCTCATTTCATCAGTCCATAAAACCTTAGAAAAACCAGTCTTGAGATATTTCTTGGCCCAGTCTTGACGTTTCAGCTTGTGTGTCTTGTTCAGTGGTGGTCGTCTTTCAGCCTTTCTTACCTTGGCCATGTCTCTGAGTATTGCACACCTTGTGCTTTTGGGCACTCCAGTGATGTTGCAGCTCTGAAATATGGCCAAACTGGTGGCAAGTGGCATCTTGGCAGCTGCACGCTTGACTTTTCTCAGTTCATGGGCAGTTATTTTGCACCTTGGTTCTTCCACACGCTTCTTGCGACCCTGTTGACTATTTTGAATGAAACGGTTGATTGTTCGATGATCACGCTTCAGAAGCTTTGCAATTTTGAGACTGCTGCATCCCTCTGCAAGATATCTCACTATTTTTGACTTTTCTGAGCCTGTCAAGTCCTTCTTTTGACCCATTTTGCCAAAGGAAAGGACGTTGCCTAATAATTATGCACACCTGATATAGGGTGTTGATGTCATTAGACCACACCCCTTCTCATTACAGAGATGCACATCACCTAATATGCTTAATTGGTAGTAGGCTTTCGAGCCTATACAGCTTGGAGCACGACAACATGCATGAAGAGGATGATGTGGACAAAATACTCATTTGCCTAATAATTCTGCACTCCCTGTACAACAGAGCAGCAGTGAATAGTATAAGAAACTACAGGACTATTGACTGTGCAGAACCTTTCTATTCACTGCAGGAGTCTTATCTTCCTCTGTTTTCTTCTTGGCAGGTTATTTAACCGTTACTAGTGAATCTCTTCCTCCTGTCGTCATTGGAGATACAGTCACACTCAAGTGCAACTTCCAAACAGATGGCAGCCTGAAAGAGATTGTGTGGTTTCGGGAAAGCGAACAGGTAAAGTTAGTGCTTTGAGCTGAATGATGATCTTGCGTGTGTAATGCTGCAACAAGAGTACTGAGAGGGACTAGAAAGAGAGAGCAGATTTCTCCAGTACTGGCTTCTCTTCATTGGCTCCCTGTTAAATCCAGAATCAAAATCCTTGTCATCACATTACAAGGTCTTAAATAATAAGGCCCCATCTTATCTTGAAGACCTAATAGTACCGCATCACCCCAACCAAACACTTGGCTCTCAGACTGAATCAGAGTCAAAATGACTTTTATTGCCAAGTTTGTGCGTGGATCTTGCTGTGGTGTTATGGTGAAAAGTATTTACAGTATATGTAATATATACATCACTGTATAAATATTAACAATAAATACACATAAAAGAAATATATAATACCTAGTACCTACAGTTATAGAATACAAATGATAAATTAACAAATATGTAAGATTATGAGTGAGGGGAGTGCAAAATGTAGATAGGAAATGATGTGCAAAGTCTTTATAGCCTGAGTATATTGTATTTCCGTTGTTTTTTCCTATCAGCCTACCTCTCTGACATGTCTTCCCAATGTGATGTTTGTGTAAAGTTTGGTCAGAAGGTTCCTTTGTAAGTGCGCATGCACCATTAGCGTGCTGCCTGATGTAACCTATAATTTCCTTCGGGATTAATAAAGTATTCTGATTCTGATTCTGATTTACAACAAAGTGCAAACACCGGTTACACTCAGCAGAAGGGCCAGATTACACTTTTCTAAAAAACAGAGCCTGCATAGTTAAGGGGGAAAATTTTTTTTTGGGCAGATATGAAATAGACAAGATAAATTTATACCAGAATCATGGGAAGAGAAAAATATGATAATGGAAAAGCAACAGCCCATGATGTGCCAGCATGTGCCAGTGTGTTTATCTAATTTTACAGATGGATTTATTGATGTGGCTGCTATGTCAGTCTGACTTCTGAAGTGCACAGGGCTATATTTAATGCTTAGATTCAGTCAAATGATGCAAAACTGATCGGACAGTACTTCAAACTACTGATGGACAATGACCCAAAGCCAGCTGCAAAATACACCTAAGAGTTTCTCATGGCAAAGAAATGGGATATTCTTCAACCGCTGCGTTAGTCAACTAATCTCAACACAAAAACTGGAAATACATTTTTTACTTTTTTATGTTGGGGTTGGCAAATTGCACATGTCAAGGCTGATATAGGACTTTCAAATTGATACCATAGGCGTGTCTACTAAAACTCTCAGGCGATTTTGAATCTCAGTGACCTCAACTTGAAGGTTAGAGGTCAGAGGTCAAGCTTTCTGAAATGGTAAATGGTAAAATGGTAAATGGCCTGTATTTATATAGTGCTTTACTAGTCCCTAAGGACCCCAAAGCGCTTTACATATCCAGTTATCCACCCATTCACGCACACATTCACACAATGTTGTAAAGCGATAACTCGAGACGGAAATCACATAAGATTTTGAAACTGATACCATAGGTGTATCTGCTTGGAAGCTGAGGCGTGCATAAATTCATACAGTGGGGCAAAAAAGTATTTAGTCAGCCACCGATTGTGCAAGTTCCCCCACTTAAAATGATGACAGAGGTCAGTAATTTGCACCAGA
>NW_005187570.1:1226531-1235642 GCF_000239375.1 Pundamilia nyererei
CCTCTGGTGCAAATTACTGACCTCTGTCATCATTTTAGGTGGGGGAACTTGCACAATCGGTGGCTGACTAAATACTTTTTTGCCCCACTGTATCTATATGGTCCGCCTCCTCTAGTTCAATTGATTCTAATTCTAATGTACTTCTCCCTGGCAGATTATTGAAGGAGCCAGTGCCAAGCAAAAGATTTTCAGCTATAATGCCATGTACAACACTAGCTACTCCAACATGGAGGACAACCGCAAACGGGAGGACCTAGTATACCAGTCAACAGTTCGGTGAGACTAGTACACTGAAATAGTGTTTTTGTTATGCTCTATGATAATTTTCCACAGAAAATCTGAGTTGTTAATAAAAATCATTCTTTGCATGAACAGACTTCCAGAAGTTCACATGGAGGATGATGGCCTGTATGAGTGCCATGTAGGGATTTATGACAGAAATTCCAAAGACAAAGTTATTCTAGCCTCTAGCAGTATCACCCTCACTGTCATAGGTATGTATTCATACTCATGTTGTCCCATGAACATCTCTGGCTGTATCAGTGGTTTTCTCTTGGCACCATGTATATCTTTTACTAAATTCTGTAGTAATTTATGGAAGTATTGTAAAGTATTTCATTATAGCTATAGTTTGGTTATAATTTGCCATTGGTGTATATTTTACAGGAAGAATTCATTACACTGGGGTAATAAGTTGTAAAAATAGTAAAAAAACATTATTGTAATGTTTTGAAATTTTTGCTCTTTAAGGTCTTTGCACTCCAGTGTCAGCTCAGCTTCATTAAACACACCTTCAATGAAATGAAAGCACCTTCCTCTTTGACTGCCTTGGTCATTGTATTTTCTCTCCAGTACCTCCAAAGTCTATCTCTGTGGTGGTGGCCAACAGCCCAGCTCCATTCAGCCGCTACGAGGCTCAAAACTTCACTCTGGTTTGCATTGTTACAGGAGCAAAACCAGCTCCCATGGTGAGATGGAGAATTTTTATGTCTTTATCTCTCTTGAAAGATTTGGTATTTACATCACTGCTAAGTATGTGAGGAAGGATAACTTAATTGTTGATCATCAGCCTATTTATGAATATGGAAACAACTCAAATATTTTCCTGATAGAGTTGAAAACTGTGTCCTTTCTTTCACTGCAGAATTAATTTAGTGTGCACTGCTGGATTTGGTTGGTGCTCACACAAAAAGAGCAATAACCCCTACTTGATGCACCCTACAGCAGTTGGAAATTTGGAAGCAAAAAAGCTATTTAAAACTGTGTTCTGTACCCTGGATGACCTCTTTTGAACATTGGAATTGGGAATTTATTGCATTGGGAATTAATATTGGAGAATATTATGTGGCTGTAAGCAGGAAAACTCCAACAATCAGCAGTGCAGTGACAGCTCCTTTATTTACAGTATGCTTTCGTGTTTTCCACTTATGCAGCCAACAGAATTAGAGGCAATGTCATTTTAGAAACATAATTCTGGCTACCCTCCCTCCCTCCCCCTCAGCAGAGATAGTTTCAGCCCTATCCCAGGCAGTGACCCTGAACTAGATAAGCAGAATTAAATAGATGGATACAATTCTTGCTGAAAATGCCACTACAAAATAAAAAAGCGATAGAGCAAGAACAATGCAGACCCATCTTATAGCAAAATGCAAAAGCTCTTATGTACACTGAAAGGATGGTTAGATTTTGTTATTCACCCTGTTCCTATTTCATTTCCCCCTTCTGCACTGTAAGCCTGTTTGGATGCCTAAACCTAAATGACTAAAAACAAAGATAAATCTAAACATGTTGCCACACGGGGAACAAATCCTGTATGTAAAGTTGTCTTAGCACTACCAACCCCTGAGAAGTGTCTGCTATCAGTGAAGACAACAGGAGCAAGTGCAACTGCCAATAACCTTGATAATGTCCAAGTTGGTGTCTATATCATAGACTTGTAAAAATTACAACCTGACGATTATTTGATTTTCCTGGTTGCTGCTTAGCCGTAAAAGGCTGAGTTATTATTATCTACTGGGCGGGTGGGAAAACAGGCGGCATGGACTTCCAAATGAATTAATAGCACAGGTGCAAATACTAAAAATCTCAGTGACCTCAACTTCAAGGTCAAGGTCAAAGGTCAACTTTTCTGAAAATCACCTGGAAGATTTCAGATTTAAACCATAGATCTATGGAGGAGGAGCCTGAGGGGTAGCACTGGTGGCTGCCAGCATTTTTAAAAATTTTACAGCTGTGGATGAGACTCACATTTCTGCGCTATCCTACTAACTTTAACACACACAATGGAGTTCTCCAGCTGAACTTGACTTATGATTAAATGTCTTCAAAATGCCTAGTGAGCTAAGTTTTTCTCTCTCTGCTGTTTAGGTATACTTCAAGAGAGATGGTGAGCTTATTGATGTTGTGCCAACAGCCCAGTCTTTTTCTTCAGTAGGAGTTCAAAGTAAGAGCCCAGGTCACAAAAAGAGCTGGACTATGAACCAGGCAGGGCTTTGGAGTACCCAGGTGTTGACCAGTCGAGATGTTGATGACACCAAACTCCAGAGGACCCTGCTGGAGCAAGAGGAGAAGCAGGCCAGGCTAGACCATAATGGACCTGTTGACTCTCAGGGCCAAGAAGAAGAGTCCGAACTGAATCCTGAGGAAACCACTGAGATTATCCCTGAGACAATAGTGAGCAGGGAATTTCCCCGCTGGGTTCAGACTACTGACCCTCTCTATTACTTCTATCACCGGCAGCAGGCAGCAGGCGATGGCACCATGGAGGTTAGAGCCATGCTAACCTGGAGCCTCAACCCCCAGCTTGACAATGAGGCTCTATTCAGCTGTGAGGTCAACCACCCAGCTCTATCCATGCCCATGCAAGCTGAGGTCACATTGGGTGAGTCATTCACTAACTGGCTGAGCTAACATGCAAACAGAGTTGTTTTTAAATCCAGTCACATGTGTTCAGTGTCCAGTGTGTTATTTTTACATTTTTCCTCTTAGCTGCTCCCAGAGGACCTAAGCTGTCCATGAGTCCCAGTAAAGCCAAAGTGGGAGATACAGTGCGGATCACTGTCCAGGGCTTCCAGCTGGGACCTTCTGCAGTGAGTATTCAACACAGAGACTCTAAAAATCATTGTGAAGTTTAAAAATCTGAACTTGTAGTACTTCTGTTGGATAGCTGTGACAGTTTCAATGGCATAAAATTTTAAATGCTTCTCATGCTCACACACCTGTGTGTCCACAGAGTGAAGTCTTCCCTGAGCCAATGTTCACTTGGACCAAGGTTGGTGGGGATCTGCTCGATGGCAGAGCAGTCCATAACGGAAGGGAACTCATCCTGGAGAGAGTCCCTGCTGAGCTCAATGGCTCCATGTTTCGCTGCACAGCCCAGAATCCTCTGGGCTCCACAGATACCCACACCCGCCTGATCGTGTTTGGTGAGTTGTTTGTGTAGGGATTAGTTCTGATCAGTCAATGCTTTCGGTCTTTTCAAAGCGAATCTTGTGTTTTTACAGACAACCCAAGACTGAAGAGAGGAAAAGAACATTACATTGGTACGTCAGTTTCAGTACAGCTACAACTGTGACGGTGGCAACTTTGCACGAGTCTAAAAGAAAAACAAGAAGTATAAAAAGAGAGTGACCTCAAGGTGTGGGCTTTTTGGGAGTTCCCAGCACATTTTAATAACTACACATAATCTGATTACCTCCAGGAGGTAGGGCAGGTCATCTGCTACTCAAAGGTTGGTGGCTCAGTCACTGGCTCTTCCAGTCCACAGTGCCCTGAGTGAAGATACTGAATCCCAAATTGCAAATTCATGATAGAAAACAGTTAAAGGCATTGAATTAAGTGATGAATCAATGTGTCAAAAGTATTTACAGTACAAGGTTTATTTTTGAAACTGTTTGCAGTTTTTATTTATTTATATAGTATTTATGCACCAGGTGTGTAGTTAGAAGAAAGGACAGTGTGTTTGTCAGTGTGACACTTTGATGTATTTGTGATCATTTTCAAACTTTGGAGTTTTGCGCGCGCACACACACACACACACACACACACACACACACACACACACATGTACTGGATTGATAGATAACAGGACAAACTGGCTGGTTGACAGTACAAATACCACATGCTTGGATAGGAGGTTGTTACATCAGCATTTGAATTTTGTCTTGTTTGTGTGCAGCCATCAACACAGCAGTCGGTCGGCACTCCTTCACATTATCCACCATTCTACTGCTGAGATTCACCTGTGAGCTGACGTGACCCGAAGCTCTGCTCTGCTGCTAAACACACTACCCAACTTCCTGAGGCACCATCAGTGACCATCAAGTAGTTAAACCTCCAACCAGTCCTTCTGCTTGAGCACCTAGGAGGAAGGACTCATTCTGATTCTGCATTAGACACAGAATGAAGTTTCAGAGGCAATTTACATGTAATCTTGGGAATACTTGAGATTTACCACTACCATAGGGATAATAGTAGATAGATTGTAAGTCAGCATTATCAGCTGCCGGGATTTTGATTCATAGCATCACTCCGACTGCCAGATTTATGTTATATAAACAAAAACAAAAACCCACAACCCAGGCCAACTCAAAGACACATCAAATATTGATTAGTTAGGGCTATTATTCAAAAAGATCTGGTGAACAAGTTCTCTAGAAATCATCAAATCTGGACAGCTTTCACGTTCTTACATAAAATAGCTGATGTTTTGGGGGTCTGATTGTTCCTTCTAGTGATGGGATTTCCAGCTCTTTTTAGAGAACCAGATCTTTAGGCTCGGCTCACTAAAAAGAGCCGGCTCTTTCAGCTCTGAACCGGCTCTTCAGGTTGTTTTGTTGCTTTAATTTATTTATTTTAAACAATAATATAAAATTATGCACAAAAGGAGTTACCGTACTAATGTAAAAAAATGTGGTTTTATTTATATATGTTTATATATAAATATATGTGGTGGCCCCTAGAGACAAAGCACGTACAAACTCCAAAAAGCACATACAAATTCCAAAACACATTCCTAGAGTTAACTGAACTTCCAAAACAGAGCTACCTAGATCACTTAAATTACACAATTGAAAGCATTTGTGTATGGTTTGTGTATTTATACACAAGCACTCATATATATTCAAATAATTAAACAAAAAATTTTCATTTACCTGTTACTACCACACACCAAATCCGGTCGTTGGTACTTGCTGGCTTGTGTAGCCACTAGGTAACAAAAGCTCAACACTGCACCTAGCATTCTGGAGCACTTCTGTTGTGTTTTGTACGTGTTTTGGAGATTTACGTGCTTCAGGGTTTGTACGTGTTTTGAAGTTTGTATGTGCTCTGTCTCTAGGGGCCACCGTAAATATACTTTTATTTATTCACTCCACATAAAATGTAATAAATAAATCATATAATACAAAAACCAACTAGTCACATTTCAACTTTTAACTATTTACATTTTCAGCTTTTTCCTTTTAAACAAATTTAAAATTAAACAACATAAAACACTACAAACCACAACACAATTAAATATAAATTAAAATATGAAAACAAAAAGAACATGCATATTCTCTGTCATATGGGCCTGCATGAATAAACTTTCTGAATCCTTTCTCATCCGCAACTGAAAATAGTTGTGGATGATTACTATACCTTTCTACAACACGTTCTCACTCCCAAAGCGTAACATTCTACGCTAGGTGACAAATCGTCAACATATTACGTTTTCGGGCACCCAACACATTCCTACATGATGACATCGGAAAACTGAGGACATGTGAGAACCGTTTCGACTCAATCTACACATGTTTGCTCTTTTCCTTAAAATCGCTTGGGAAAACACTATTTCACGTCATTAAAGTGCTGGTTACAGTTAGAAATAAGGTTATGGTTAGGCTTAGGGATAAGGTTATGGTTTAGGGCTGCAATACAGGGCTGGAACGTCTATTACTGCGGGAGCGTAATTCCACTGGATTTAATCCATAACCCGGCGCGTGCCATAACAACGCGGAAGGTCACCTTTCGCGTTCCTCATTGTCCTGGTTCTGTTATTTTTCAATACTTGCTTGGTTAAGATTCATATTCAAAACATCATAAATTTATTTCAGTTAGTGCAACAAAAACTGAAATAAATGACTAAAAATAAAATAAGATACTGTGCTGTGATACAGTGATTCAGACTTCCTCGAGTCTCTAAATTGGACGACAGTTTACCAAACTAGTGAATGAATAGATTATATAGAAGATAAAGATTTATTGAACAAATTAAAACAATGTTTTTTAAACATAAATATGAATAAAAATGGACAGGAATATTATTCCAGATTAAATAAACTTTAAAAAAAAACTTTAACTTTAAATATTCTGTCAAAATCAGGCAAGTTAGAAATATGAACACATGGCCAAAAACCCCAGAAAAAATACACAAGGTTCGAGCCGCATGTAGATGGAGCTGGGGCATTGCTTCAGGAATGGAACTAATAAACTGTGTGGGCCATTCAGTGTCATACTTTCCCTTGAGTCTATCATTACACTGCAGCTCCATCTGAATCTGCACAGGTGCAGTTCAGCAAAGTCCGCTGACTTGGTTCAACATTGCTTGGCAACAGGGAAGGTAAGGCAGGTTGCACTGGTGCGTTTGTGACAGCTTCACTTGAAATGCCTTCACCACATCATACATGTCCACGAACTGACAGATTTCCTTGCTGAGCTTAAAAACTCTATTGAGAATTTTTATCCCAACTCAGCCAACGGACGTCAGTATGATAAGGAATGTCGGCAAATTCTGAATCTATTTCCCACATAAAAGACTGAAATTGACGGTGATTTAAACTTTTAGCTCAGATAAAATTTACGGTTTTCGTTACGGAGATCATTACATGCTCCATTTTTAGGACTTTACCACACAGCCTTTCCTGGTGTGTGATGCAGTATGCTGTTAACTCACCGGTACAGTTCTCCTCCTGCATCTTTACTTGCATCCTGCTGACTAGTCCGCTTTTTTCATCGCACAACACCGGCGCTCCATCTGTTGTAAGTCCAACAAGTTTGTCCCATGGTAGTTTCATGTCGGTTACACTTTGACATATGTTTTCAAAAATGTCTTTTCCTGTTGTTGTCCCATGCATCGATTTAATGTTCAATATTTCCTCTCCACGGATGAAGATGGTCAGCTGTGCAATGTCCATCATGTCTGTACTTTCATCCACAGCAAGAGAGTATGCAATAAAGCTTTTGCTTCTTTCACACAACTGTGTTCTTAAATCAGTGGCCATCTCACAAACCCGATCAGCAATCGTATTTCTCCTCAGGCTCACATTTGCCAAAATCTGCGTTTTGTCTGGACACAAGACGTCGCACAGCTTCATCATGCAGCTCTTCAGAGTGGTACCTTTGGCTCCTCTGCTACAATAAAACTTGCTTTCACAACAGCTTCACTTTGTGAGTTTGCTCTGCTGAAATGTCAGATTTTTCTTTAGCTCTTCTACTTTCTGTAGTTTCTGCTCTGCATATCCTGACGTTTTGTCTCGTAGTGCTGTCTTAAATTAAATTCCTTAATTACAGCCACATTAGCTCCACTAATAAGTAGAGATGGACCGATCTGATATTACGTATCGTATCGGTCCAATACTGACGTAAATTGCTGGATCTGATGTTGGAGAGAAATAAAAAATGTAATCGATCCATTATATATCAAAAAAGCACCTCAGAAAACTTGCGACACGGCGTAACTCGGCTCATAACCGTAGCACATTGGAGCAGTGTGCTCACGTGATAGAGCGGCTGTGTGTATTTATAGCCTCTACCAAACCTGCATTTCATCCATAGCTGGACTGGCCATCGGGCATACCGGGCATTCGCCCGGTGTGCCGATGGTGAATTTTCGTTTTTATGGGCCGATGATTTTTTTTTTTTTATAACAGTATAAACAATGAAAGGTGATGGATTGGCCAGATGCTGGCAGATGTGTAAAAATAACTCAGTTGTTTTGTGGTGGCTATGGCAGAGCTGCCACAAGAGGCCAGGTGGATGAGGGAAAGGGGAGGCAGGAGGAGCAGAGACCCGAGGCGGCCGCCGGTCCATGTGTCAGGTGAACTGAACTTCAGGTAAGAAGTTATGACCAGCAATCTATCTGGGTCAGATATAAACCAAGTTTAGGTGTAGTTTATTTTCGTTGTGCTGAGTTTTTACCGTCAGTTACAATAACTTGTACTGCGTACTAGCTAGCATGACGGAGTTTCTACAGCTGGGTGGGTGCTATGTTACTGATAGTGAACTTTATTTTATTCATAAGGTTAGTTAGTAGAGTTGCCAACGGTCCCGTAAAAAACGGAATTGTCCCGTATTCATAGAAAATGTCACGCGTTTTGCATTGAGGTGAAAAGGAACACAGTTTGTCCCATACTTCAGCTAGAATGGAAAAAGACACAAAGCTGGAGTTTTTCTCTGTCTTTACGCTGTCAGCTGTTTCTTCTTCTCTCATTCAGTCATGAAACTGATCAATGATCAGCTGATCGGCTTTTCTCTCTTGCTTGTTTATCGCCCACTTTGCGCCAGAAAGAGGAAACCAGCGGTTGTCGTGCTAAACAACAAACAGCAGCACGTTTAAGCTTGATCAGCTGATGTTTCCTGGAGCCACAGCTGTAAAAGCTGCTGGTCATTATGTCGGTTTGGTTATCTGGGGAGAGGAAAACATGAAGATGAAACCAGGAGATGTCCTTACTGAATCATCAGAGCTGAACAGGTGATGGAGAAACAGGTTTACTTTTTAGGTGATATGAATGAGTTGAAGGGAAGTTATGAACTGTTTTTGAGAGACAAATAACACCAGGATCCTTTTATAAATAGCTGACAGCTGGTAACTGTGCAGGGGCGGGCCTAGCAAAGCTTTGCCAGAGGGCCAGGAAGGGCATTAACAGGGAGAGGGGGGCACAAAGAAATACTTTTCTTTCTTATTCTCATTTAAAATGTCTCGCTTTTATTAAATAATTATCTGAATCTGACACAGACATACAGGCACACACAGATACAAACATCCATTCCCACCCTCATGCTCTCATATGCACTTACTCCACACTCAACCAACGTGGAGACAGACATAAAGAGACGTTGTACACACGATCA
>NW_005187570.1:1240030-1252771 GCF_000239375.1 Pundamilia nyererei
ATAAAGGTGGACTTTTCTCAACCTAGAATTTTGAGCATAGCAGCAAAACCATAGATTAACATAATTGGGAGAAAACAGGCCAAAGTTTGGCTTAAAATTTTACAGCTTGACCTCCCACTTGTCCCGATCCTGAGAGGAAGCTCAAAGGACAGTCAATCTCCTGATGAAGACCAACAGAACATCGTGGACTTGAAAAATTAACAGCAGGCTGGTAAGAACAGTGTGACATAACTGTTTAAAGGCACTGAATGTGATATTTTGCCAGGCTGGGACTTAATCTAAAAGGAAAATACTGAACAGAAACAGAGAAGAAACAGATTATGTTTGCTGGAGATTTAAGACAACGAAGGATACTTTGAGAAGGGTACAGGGGCCAGTGGGAAGGTGAAGCCCAGAGGAGTATAATTGGGTTGAAATTGAAGCCTGAACTCATGATGGTGTTTAGAGATGTCCACCAGATCACAACAAAGAGGTAAATAAAAATAGAAAACACACATATATAAATTGTTACATGTGAAATTATTTTTGGAAAGAATCAGAAGTAAGATAGTTTGAATCAGACCTCAGTGAAAAGATGCATGATTTGATGCAAGTGAACCAATAGATAAATCTGTTAGAGAGACAACCTTAGTAGAAAATAGAGATATTGTTTTGAACTGCCGTGAGACGCTTCTCAAGTCTCTTGCAGATTAAAACCAGGCGATTGGGTCCTTATACGAGTACTCCAGAGAAAGAATTGGAACTCACCTCAGTGGGAAGGTCCATACCAAGTACTCCTAACGACACCAACAGCTTGCAAAATCGCTGAGAGGCCCTCTTGGATCCACCAGAGCCATTGCAAAAAAGTGGAAGTGAGTGACAGCACAACCTAAAGACACCACCACCCCGACTCTTTGGTGATCTACTGGTGAAGGGAGGGCTGATTGGGTATATCCCGCCTTCTACTTCTCGCCTGTAGTCCACTCACCAGAGTAAATCGGTGTGTCTGGTCATTATGAAGATTGTTCTGTTTACCACCTTGGCCCTGCTGCTTACAGCATTAACTCTGATGCACTTAAAGGATCAAGAAGCCAACTTGCATAGAAGGACATGGACATATGACAACTCACACCTGGCTGAAGTGACACAGGACCACATCCATCCCTGGATGAACAACGCCTGGTATAGATACATATATAATCGCACAGAAGGCAAAGATTGTTATATATACTCACACATGCCTGCTAGAACACAGCATGCTACAGTACATTATATGGCAGACCTATGAACATGACTCAAGTGACATGCGCAGCAAGCTTTGCCAGTCTAGGTTATCAATATTCAGGAATTGTCCTAAACCACAGCGACCCCCTGACTATTGGATTATCGTTTTGGGCTGTTTTTAAATGCATCGACCAGCATCAACAAAGAGCAAAATCAGGAAATTGATGCCATAAGAATAACTGTTATGCAACACCGAGTTGCCCTGGACATGATCTTGGCAAAAAAGGGTGGACTGTGTGTTTTGTTTAATACAACTTGTTGTACATATATTCCAGACAATGTGCATTCTGGTAATATGACAAATAATCTACAATTACTTAGAAACGTTCAACAGGCACAGGTAACCGATTGGGCAAATTCACAAAGTAATTGGTGGGATTGGCTTATGAGCGGCTCATGGAGAACATTGATGTTTAAGGTTTTGATGTTTATTGGCCTAATACTTATCATGTTTTATATCTTTACTAGATGCATTATCCCCTGTGTAAGAGGAATGGTATCAGGAATGAGATCTCAATCTCTTGTTGCATATGTCACTGTGCCAGACGAGGAAGAAGGAGAAGACGATGAGTATGAAACTAATGTGATGAATGATTATGTTTGAATGATACACATTTTATGACGACCAGACCGAAAGCACTCACAATGTAGGGTCTGTGTCTGAAACACGTTGATGTATCTGTTTAAATTCGCTACAACAGGAGGGAATGATGAAAGATTTTTTAGTTTTGTGATTATGTTTAGTTGTAGCTTCATTTAAAGGAAGGAGAGCTTGTGAATTGGAACCACTACAGGAAAAGAGAGTGAAGCCATATGTGTAGAAGAATGCTGTGACATATGATACTACCTCCTGTGTTAACAGACAAGTTAACGGTCTCTCTCTCTTTCTCTCCTTTTATGGACATGTTTGAGTTTCTATACATACCAAGCTACCTCCTGTTTCAGCAGACAAGCGAACAGTTTTTCTCCTTTTATGGAAATGTTTTTGTATTCTGAACATGCCACTCCTACTTCCTTGAAAGATCACTTGAAGTATAAATAAAGAATGCTCTGAAAGCCCTGGGCGGTTTTTCTGTGTCACATCTGTTGTGCACACGTTGGTGCAGAGCAGATCGGACCGTGACCGCCCATGCGCATGTAAAAATAGATATCTGAGTTGTGAGTTTCTTTGCCTTCTAACAATTTTCTCCTCACAAGGGGTGAAAGGTCTTCAAGAAACTTAGAGAATTCCAGCTGCTTTCTTTCAAAGCTCCTCAGACTACCATGACCTGGATGACTGGGAACCATTTTTTCTCGTTCATTGTGTAGAGTCCCTCTGGAGTCATCCCTGTTGGAGCTTGTCAGTAGCAAAGGCCTGAAAGTACAAAAATGGCTACTGAGGAGCGCTTAAGTGCATTTGATAATCAGCACCTGGCTGGACAGCTAACATTGGCTGTAGGTCAGGAGGTATAGTCCATCTACTAATTGGAAGGTTGGTGGTTTGATCTGTGGCTGCTGCACGCTGTCAGATTCATTTCATGAGATGAAAGACAAATATGCCCGAAGTACATTTTCTTAAATTTATTAAGCAGTTAAAAGGTTCAAGTTAAAAACACCATGTCTCTTAGGTTGTTCAGGAGACCCAGAGTTGTTTTCTTGTAGGTATCACAACCCAACACCCACATTGGAAAGATAACATTTGAATGTGTGAGATTAGATAAAACATAAATGTGTTATGAGTTTATTTGAAATATAAAGTAATGAGGTTTATAAGCATTAAACATAAAAAATATATTCTAACAATGCCCAAGCATCTGTGGAAAAGACACTGATACCCATAGTTGCTCTCTGATCATTGGAATGTGTAGAAAAGTAGAATAGAAAAGTGATATATAAGAACCAGTCCATTTTCCATTTATTTGCCTAAATAAGGCTTTACTTAATTGTTTCACACTACTTCTACATTTGGATTTACTATACCTGTTAAGGACCAGATGATTTTTAAACATTTTTTGCCACTTTGGGAGCATCCATATAGTGTTTGTTGATTTTTCATCGTTTTCATATTCTGAGGAGCTTTGGGCTGCTTTCACTGAGCATATTTATCTATATCTGTTTTGTTTTTTGTTCAAAGTACCGTGTTGGAGGGCCCAGTCTTTTTTCACTTTGATGGTTGACAGCTGCACATTTTCACTCGTAATAACTGCCACTCCACGTTTCCTGTCCTTTCACTGTTGGAAGTAAGGATCGACTCTATAATATTGAACCCCACTTTCTCAGCATCAGTTACATGCTCCTGCAGCTCTTCTCCAGTAACATTGCCTGTTTTACTTTTTTGCCCAGCAAAAGTCATCACTGAAAAAGTTACAAATAATCACATCCCGTCCTATTAAGAGTTCTTCATTCCCACTGTCACAGAGTGCTCCCCATTGGAAGGTCATCTGATTGTTGCGGTTTCCTCTCTAATATTGTAGGGGTAAAGTGCTGTAAATTGGTGCTATATAAATGAAGCACAAGTTGCACAAAGTTTGAGCTTGACAGTGGAGGAATAGAGCATCAATTAGAGTTTTCAGAAGAAAGAAAATGAATAAACTGCTGTCCAGTGATATAATGTATAAGGTTTAAATGTTAAACTACAAAAATACCTTAAATGTACATTAACTGTTATGAAGCTGACCCCAACTTTAGGTGGAATTTACTTAAAATGAGGTAGTAAAGACTAATATCAGTTTTTTAGGGATTTAATTTAATGTATAGATTATGTATGTAATTTTTTAAAATATCATTATACCTTTATATACAAACGTTATGTAAAAGAAAGAAACCCTCAACTGCATATGACTAAATAGATTAAATGTGGACTATTAAACATTAAGTGAACTTGATTAGAGCAGGCAGAATGCAATAGTTAAAATGAATCAATACCTAAATCATACTAACTCTCAGAATCCTTGAAGCACAGGCAGAGGAGGAAGAGGAGTGACAGCAGCAGTAATCTTTCTTGCCAGCTGTCTGATTTCAGGGTTTTGCAACCCCTCAGCTGTGGCTCCGGTAATAAAAAGAAAAACAAAAAAAATATATAGGGAAAAAACACTGAGATTGTAGACTTGGCCAGCTCTTTCTTCCACATTTTTGGTCTTGGTTTTCCTGAGACAGGACAGTAGTGGCCCCTGTGTATCATTGAAGTAAAGACCACTGGACAAGCAAGAAGTCAACAATGGAAATGTGTGTTTTGAATGAGTCGGAAAATAATGCGTTCCCCACAGTGAGTACTGCAATCTGGTGCTTTATTTGAAGTAGTGTCTATTTAAATCTTACCATTTTAACAGGATCACAGACCGAGTGTGTCATCTCTCTGACAGGCCTGTGATAACGCACGTGCACGCACACCTGCAAACAGTGGCTTCCTATCGTATGGGGCTGCTCAGAGTAAAAGGTAAAAAGGAAGCCCTCACTTTGCTTTAAAGTTTGGTTAGAAGGCTCATTATGAGGTCATTAAAAAAGGGTAGCTAAATAAAATTAGACACATTAGATTTATGATTGTAAAAAGCAGTGTAGGCGATGACGGACACTCCAGTGTGTATAATTGAAAGGATGAGGGGGCTGCATGTCCCACCCCAATGTCAGTGCAAATCAATGTCCCCATCTCTAATAGACTCTTACACAAAATACATTTGTAAAGGCAGTTTCTTACATAATCCACTTTAGTTGTGACTTTCTATATTTCATCATAATAGAGTATGTACAACAATTTATACTCTTGGTATGCAGCTCTATTTACATTTAAGTCTAGTCACAAATATATAGAACTGTTGTGGAATGTGTACAACTACAGCCATAAAAGTCATAAATGCAAAGGCCAAATGCAGAACAAGGGCTTTCTACATATACACAGTGAAAAGAACACTGCAGTGCAAGTTTTATTTTTTTTCTATCCTGTACATGTCTGTGCTTTCTGAAACATCAGGTCACGTATCTGTACCCAGTACCCTTTACTGCTGTTTGTCAAAACAGATTTAAAAAAACTGTTATCTGCAAAAATCAATTAAATGCCCCACAATCCTGCAGACACCATCTCCAAAAGTCCTGATCAGGATTCAAGCAGTAAGCAGTCCTCATTCTCAGTGGAAGGAAGCATGAGCTGTTGCTCGTAGTACAGACTCTTGGCGTAGTTGATTTCTTGAGATATTTTGATAGCGAGGCTCTCGCTTTTCACATGGACCTACGGAAGGAGCGTCAAAGAATGAAAACACTGAAGTTGGGAAGAGACAGAACAATTTGAATGAAAACTGGTCCTATAAGCCACCAGTCACTGAAATTGGAGAACTAAATTAGACAACTTCTTACAATTTAAAATGACATGGATTTTAAAAATTCAGCTGAAGTGTATCTCATTATGTGATTGAAAAAGAATCCTAGCTCATGAAGGTTCGGGATTAAAGAAAGTTATTTTGGTCTTCTAACCCACAACTTGACCTCTGCAATGTTATCATCACATTATGTAGGTGGGGAGTACTTCTAAGACCTTGAATTTTGTATCTGCAGGCTTCCCCAAACCATTATTATAAAGTGTCAAACTCCAGTCCTGGAGGGCTGGTGTCCCCAAACGTTTACTTTTTTTGCTGCAACACACCTGAATAACATGAGTAGATCAACACTCTATAGACTTGACTGCATGCTGACAGCTCTGAAGCCCATGGGTGTCTGCCCAGAGTCAGCTGCCATAAGAGTATCATCTGTGATTTTGACCAGGGCTGTCTCACTACTGTGAAGTGACCAAAAACCAGAGTGAAAATGCTCAAACAGACGATTGTTAGGAAGGTGAGAGTAGATCTAAACAGCAAGTTTTCAAAAGAAAAGGTAAATTAGCAATTGGACACAAATTATTTAGGTTGGAAGGGTCTGCATCAGGTTTGTTGAGAGTTGGAATTATCACAGCTGTTTTAAGAGGTAAAGGAAAAAAGCAGAGATTAGGGAAGAATGAATAATGTCTGCTATTAAAGGAAAGAGTAAGGATAAGTAGGATTTAGCCTCCTAAGTGGGAAGTGGGTCAAATTCCACCCAGCAGAGTACATAAAGGAGACACTGGGTTTTTAAAGGAGCAAAAATATCCATAAGACTGGAGTCCATAATTGCAGTGAGACACCAGTTCATCAGGAGTAGATAAATTGTCTCTGCTAGGAAGACTCAATTAAATGGGAGAAAGCAGTTATATCAATGTTCTTGATATTATGATAATCGAAATGGGAAAATTAGCTTTCTTCAGGCGGTGGATGTGCTCAGGACCCAGGACACACTGGATTGGGAATGAAGTGTTTTTTCCCAGATAAGGTGGAGAAGGTGGCTCACTGCTTTTTCAGTAACTTATCTTTCTTGTAGAAATGTGCTCCAAATAAAGAACTTTGTGTTGACAAGATTGTTAATTAATTGTTTACAAATCAATTGTCTGTATGGACAGCAATTTCCCCCCCCCAAAAAAGTGCACATGTAAAACTGTGGTGTTAAGCAATGCGGTTGAAAAATTTGGGTGCACCTAACTTTTGTGCTGGTGCGCAAAAAGTACACTGGTGCGCAAAGTGCTCACCAGTGCAACCGTGGCAAAAAGTTTGTCTAGAGCCCTGTATATGAGTGTTTCTTAGTTTTAAATTGGTCTATTAGTCTCATTTTTCCCACTTGCTTAGTCGATTTAGGAAATTAGTCGGCAGGAACATCCCTACTTGTGATGACACATGATCAGAGGGTAAGCACCAGACACTTACATGGCTACTAAGATGAAGTTATATTCTTAGTTACCAAACATACTGCAGAAGATGTTCAAAGGGAAATTAGGAGTCTCTTTTTCTGCAGTAAACCATATTGATGGGTGTAGTTGTTTGAGTATCACACAGGACACAAAATAAAAAACATAGTGGATTGGTTTCTTCTTCTGTGAATGAATCTGTGTCTGGCTTTTATTTGTCCTGCTTGGTCTAATGCAAACTATCTGCTTAAAGAGAAATGAGACAGTATTTTTGTCTAATTTGAATCAATCAAAACCACTGGAACAATCCAAAAATGTCACAGAAAACTCACCATGGGCTTCTGGTGGGAAGGACCGGGAATTGCCACACCACTGCTAGTATTCTCAGCCTTCTTGGTGAGTTGCACATATACCTTCCCATGATCCTTAGATACCAGACAGTGGTAGAGGTCATCGTATTTGACCTCCAGAATGATGGCCTCACGATCCACGAAGTCACCTGGCTTCAGGAAGTAGACAACTTTCGAGGAGATGAGTACGCAGTACGTGTCGATGGGCTCAACAGCAATGAAGCTGTAGGAAATAAAACATTAAGCTTTGCTGAAACTGCAGGCAATCAACTGTAAGAACACACAATGAACTGAGTTACACTCACAACTCGGAGTGAATGTTGTCTGTGAGGTGGAACAGTTGCTCCTGACCGTCCGCCTGTGTGGCTGAGTATCGAGGCAGCAGACCCTGGGGTCCCTTACAGCAGCGGGGCTTCCTCACACGCTGCACAGTGAGCCTGAACGACATAGCAGCAGAATGTAAACACTTCCAAGAACAAGAACGATTCAGGATATTTCAGTTCTAAGAACATTAGACAAAAATGAAGCTGTGCCTTAGGGTCGGGGAACGGGTCCTGACTGTCAATTGTGCTTATGCGCCGAATGGGCAGGGTGCTTGAGGGGGCTCCACCTGAGGACTCTTTTGTCCTACTGGGAGACTTCAACGCTCATGTAGGCAACGACAGTGACCTGGAGCATCGTGATTGGGCAGAACAGCCTCCCGGATCTAAACCAGAGTGGTGTTTTGTTGTTGGACTTCTGTGCAAATCACAGTTTGTCCATAACAAACACCATGTTTGAATATAAGGGTGTCCATAAGTGCACGCAGCTGCCCTAGGTCGCAGGTTGATGATTGATTTTGTAATCATATCACCAGACCTGCAGCCATATGTTCTGGACACTCGGGTAAGGAGAAGGGCTGAGCTGTCAGCTAATCAACACCTGGTGGTGAGTTGGATCAGGTGGCGGGGGAGGATGCTGGACAGACCTGGCACACATAAAACGTACGCCTGCTGCCAGGTCTATGGCAGAACTTCAACAGCATTCTGAGGGAGACTGGAGACGTTGAGGTGTAAATTTGATCCAGGAAGTTATGGCCGCACATTGGAAAGTCTACATGCTGGTAATACTTAGCAGGAATTTCTTCTTGATTCTCAGCAGGGCTGAAGATTGGCTCCCACATACCGATGGACCATTAACAACTGACATATGAAATGATCTTGCGTGCCAGATATAATTGTATCGCTGACCGTAGGTTTGGCCCCCCTGGTCTAAATGGTTCAGAGAAGGCTTGGGAGAAACTGCTGTGGTCAGATGAAACCAAAAAAAACAACTTTCTGACATCAACTAACCCATTTAAACCTGAACAAGAACCTCCCTCCCTCAACTAGAACAGTGAAGACCGATCGTGGATGAGTCTTCCACCATGGCAATGACTCAAAACATACCACCAAGGCAACAAAGGAGTAGCTAAAGAAGAAGCACACTGTAAGAGGCCATAAGAAGATCATTTGTAACCTCCACTAAAGCTGTTTCTGTGCTGTGATGAGTTTTGAAACCTGACTGAAACTGTTTGAATAAACCATTCCCCTGCAGATGATCTGTTAGCTGTTTTACAGCTACTATTTCAACCATTTTTAAGATAACAGGAAAGTTGGAGATTGTCTTTAATTAGAGAGTCTATAATTAGCTAAGACAGATGTGTAAAGCGATGGCTTTTGAGTAGTGGTTTAATCACTGCTAGCTTGAAGGTCTGTGGTACCGAGGTCATTAATAGAGATAGGCATGTTTAAGAGTGAAAGATTGTAGGATGGCAGGACTTCATTGAGCAGTCTTGTAGGAATATGGTCTAAAACACATGTTGATGTTTTGGAATTACTGAAGTAATAATTACTGAGGTTGGAGAAAAAGAGTCTAAATAAACTTCAGTGATACTGAAAGCTGTACTGCGCTGAAGAGAAATCTAAGGTTGCTATTATTTTTTTTTCAATCAGTGATGAACAGTAAGATGTTCTAGCTTCACAGGGAGCTTTTTTATAGAGTAACAAAGTATTTCAAAGTATCTTCAGGCTAAATGTAGATTGCACATTTCAGTTACATCTTTCCTTTTCAGAGGAGCCACAGTATCCAGACTTGTATGCACCAAACATGTAATACATTTAATAAGATAATTGATGTCTGGGGGCATAGAGTTTAAGTAGCTGCTCTGCACTGTGTGGGCACAAGGCATTGAAGGAGATAGTGGATAGTGGAGGAATAATATCCTTAAACTTACTTTCACCACTATCAGAAAAACATCTACTGAAATGAAGAGTATTCCCCACCGCAGAGTGGCCTAATCTGCTTGGAGAGAATCCACGTGTGCACATGGTCAAAATATAAGCTGGTGCATGTTCAGGTTGAGGTTATATAATAAAACTGACTTTAACAAAATAAAAGAATGTTTTGGATTCGAATACTACAGAGAACAGACTTAACCCACCTATGATTACTTAGACTAGCCATATCACGGACTGTCTGGGCTGTCTCTGATGCAAAGTCCAGAGCTCCAGCCACCGGTTTGGTCACAGTACCAACAAGGCCTTTACCCAGGCCAGAGAAGAAGCCACCGACCCCACCCTCCGTCTTCACACCCTCCACTGTGGAAGTGATGATGCTTGTCATGCCTCCAATGATACCTGAGAGAGGACAGAACGTGTATTTAAAAGGATGTACAAACTTCAAAAATGCTAGCTTCAAGGGGAGCAGGCAGTGGGTCTTTAGTTTAATGTAGGCAATCCGTAACTTTGATATTTCATGTGAGTAATGTTTCTGGTATGTTGTTCTGAGGCTCTTGGATGAGTCGTTGCTGCGCTGTGTAAGTTTGGTTGCCCAGCTACTCTTGGGAAGGTTCACTACTGTTCCATATTTTCGCCCTTTGTGGATGTCAGAGGTTGTGTGTGGAGGCGTGGAAGAGATGACCCAAACGCAAGACTCATGGTGCAGAAATGATGAGGATTTATTGGAGTGGGTGAATGAACAACGCAGGAACGGCAGAACTGACTAGCTGACTGAAAGACTGAGTGGCTGGCTAAATAACTGAGCACTAACGGGAACGACGACATAACATCAATGACATGACAAAAAACTGGTGAAACCGAGGAACTTAAATACACAGGTTGAATGATGACAATGATTGGAAACAGGTGAGTACAGAGCTGAACATAATCTGACTAATGACACGGGAGACAAGCTGACACGAGGAAAAAACAGGAAGTGAGAACATTAATGTGGCGAACTAAACTGAACATGAGCAAACTGAAATCACTGGGTCAACGACCCAGGAACCCTGACAGTGGATAATAGTTAAAAAATTCCTTGCTCCATTAAACAGCACTTTTCAACTTTTCAAAATTTCCATAGGGGGCTAATAATTCTGTCATCTGAAGATCAGCTCAAATTATGTAAAAATCAATTCTGAAACATCACTTATTCCAAAGGGCTCAAATATTTTCTATTAACAATTATCATTTTAGTGTCATCTTTCATTCAGTAATCTGTATTGTTTGATCTTAAATCTTTTGTTTCAACAATAATTTGTTCTCCCCACCACTTTTTTTTTTTTTTTTTAGCATTTTAGCATACGGACAACAGAGTTTACATAAATTACATTTTTAAGGGTTTGGGAGGTTCTTCATTCAGACACTAATTAAATGAATCTTTTATCAACTAGTGGTAGCATTAACCAGACAAAGAAGAGTTTTGAAGTTGTACCGTGAGCCAATCCATGAATCCCTGCTACCAGGTGCTCTCCACTGGTGGCTCCGTGGTATCTGATGTACTCGCGTTCATTCTGGTGCCGATTGTCCATAGTCTTTCCCAGCCCATCTGATAAAGTCCCTGCAAACTGACAAACAAAGTAGAGTCCCACCACACTGTAAATGGACTGGTTCTATGCACCATTTCTGCAAAGAGTGTGGCGCAGGTGCCGTTTCAGGTCATCTCCAGAAAGACATACTGATCGACCAGGGCACATCGTTCATGTCTCGCACAAGTGAAATGTCACAGCTTTCTGCGTAGCCCATGCCCTGGGTTGACGAGCTCACGGACCGGTTAGGCACTGCTCACTTTTTTTTACAACACTGGATTTAACCAAGGAATACTGGCACATTCCCTTGTCTCTGCAGTCTAAGGAAAAAAATGGCCTTCTCTACTCCATATGGTTTGTACAAATTTTTCACACCTCCTTTTGGCTTGTTCGGAGCCCCAGCCACTTTCCAACAGCTCATGAACCAGGTGCTACGTCCACAAGGTGAATATGCTGCCACCGAATTTGAATCATCCACAGTGACACCTGGGCAGAGCTTGATTAAATGATTAAATCATTTCAGATTTAATCTACTATAATCTTAGAATATTTAATCAACAAAAACGAATTAAAAGAATTTAGATGCCTAAATTATGACTAAAACTAAATGACGATTTGCTGTCATTGGCTGGACATTATACACCCAAACAACAAAACTTACTTAACTCTTCTAATGTCTATGTATATATTTGAGGCTTTATGTATATTTTTGATCATGTGTGGAGTTGCAGAAAATCCTAAATAAATTTGAAGTTGTGTACCCGAATCTTGTTTTTTTTTAATCTCACTAGAGATGCTGCACAATCATTCTAACCTGGAAAAAGAAAGTTAAAAGAAATGATTAAAAGATGACATTCATACCTAATGACCAGGGTATATAAACTATATAAAAATATCACACAAATACAGAATTCCCTGAATTTTGGGGGTGAATAAAGTTTATCTGATTTTAACCAAACCTAAAAAGTGAGAGGCACCGTGAAACAAACCTAAGATATACATACCTTGGCTGCAGAGTTGGACACACCGTGGGTTACACTGCGTATGAGACCACCCACATTGCCATGTTTGAAGAGTTCAGTCATGCCCTCAGAGACGTCATTTAGGAGGCCCATGGGGTTCCCCAGGAAGTCCACAGACCCAAGTATCTGAGCCGCTTGACTGATGAGCTCCTACATAAAGACAACACTGCACTGTAAGGCTCTGACACAAGCTACACTGTCTACCACAGCACATGACATAGTTGTCTATGTGATAACTTATAGTGGATTTAAAAACATTTTTTTATAAACACTTTAACAGCTTAGAATTGTTGCAGTTTTAATTTTTTATATATTTTTTGTTGTTCTACTAAATTCTTCTAAATGAAATCTCTGTTGACATGTAGTACTGTGCAAAATTCCTGAGCCCACCACATTTCTTTATAGTTTGCTATGAAAATGGGATATAATAGCTGCAGCCTTTCATTGAAATATAAATATAAATATATATATATAAATATATATATACATATATACATATATATACATATATATACACACATATATATACATATATACATATATATATACACACACATATAT
>NW_005187570.1:1256547-1266122 GCF_000239375.1 Pundamilia nyererei
ACACACACACATACACAAATGCAGTATATAAGGCAAGAACAGAAGTTGTACAATTTCACAAAGCTTGAAAGTCTATATTTGGTATTTTTCAACACAGCCTGAACTGTCTTAGGCAGCTTGGGATGGGAATAAGAATTGATAAGAATGTAGTGATTCCATTATCATTATTACTTATCGATTCTCATTTGCTACATTTTGAGAGTCACCACTGAGACATTACATTAATGCAAATTAATTACATGCTGTGGGTCAAATGTTTGTCCATGTTGGAGGGATTTACCTTCTTTGTTGCTATCAGCGTTGGGATCATTACTCAAAAAAGTATTACACAGAACACTTTTCTTAAAAGTAATGCAGGATAATACTTTGCTACACTATTCATTACAATACTACTGCATTTCTCTGTAAAATGACCTAAAACATATTGCCTCGTAATTACCATTTCATATAAACCTGAAGTTACAGTTCCACACAACAACACAAATCCCTGTTTACCATTGTTCAACTGTTCTATTTATGGTGGTGTAGATCAGCTGATACGCTGTGGTGATGGTTGCAGTAGGAATTGTCCATCATCTAGTAGATCTTCAGAGGGTACTTCACGTGGTCTTGGTAACCGGCTATGGAGGGTCCAAGTTTCCAGCTTTGCCATAATCCTATCTTTCAGGTCAGCACCTCTCACACTCAACACTCCTTCTTCCTTCATACTTGGGGTTTGGTACCAAATGTCAGATGGGGGTTATGATATCTCCCCTCTGACCTGTCGTCCTTGGTGTAGCATTTTTGTTGTACCTCGTCAGTCTCTTACAGTGAGAGCAGTTACCTTCTTCTGAATGTTGGAACACTGAGCTACTAGTTGTTTTGCCATCAAACTGGATGCTGGATATCGAAGATTCCATAGGTCCCTCATCATGTTCATGTGACCACTTCCACTGGAGTTACTTGTATAGTAGTGTTCCAACAGTGTCCTATTCTCATCTCTTGTCTACTTGCACCTTCTTGCTCCAGAAGCTCACTTCTCATCAGTGTGTCCTGGTTCCTCAACACCTGACGCGGGACATTATTAATCTGGGCGACGTCTGAGCCGGTATGGCTTCAGTCTCTCGCTCATATCAGAGGTAGGATTGGTTCTAGCCTAGGGACCCTTACTTGATACAGACATTCTTACCACTATGCTAAGCACGCGTGCACACACACACACACACACACACACACACACACACACACACACGCACACGCACACACACGCACACGCACACACGTATATAAAGCCTGTTACCTCTCTAAAGTGCTTAAGGATGTCATTGATGATGATCTCCTGTGTTTCATAGGGATGCACTCTTGTGAATGGGTACATGTTGATGACTGCATCTTCAAAGCGAACTAGAGGAAAGCCCAGGGTACCTTTCAGGGCCTAAAATGACCAAAAAAAAGGAAAAGAAAAACAAATCATGTAATAATATGAGGCAGTAGCATGGCAGCTCTCAGATACTTGAATTGTTTTATGCCACAAATGCACAGTGCCTGCAAAGTCAGGCTTTAACCACATTAGAATAGAATAGAATAATCCTTTAATTGTCCCACAAGGGGAAATTTGGGTGTAACAGCAGCAAGAAAGACACATATACAAACAAACAGTACACATGACAAAGAACAGAAACATGCACAATTTTTACATATTTAAATGAAGGACAATGGTTACCAAGAGTACTGTACCGTTATTAAATTAAATAATTAAATACAGATAAGAGGCAAACACTGTTTATAGTGTGAATCGGTTGATAAAATAGTGCAAGTTACAGCGCTGATGTAAACATCTATGTTTGTTGGGAGTGGTGGTCTGAAACAAAAGGCAGCCTCAGGGGCCCACGGACAGCCTGATACAAAACAGCTTGGTAAAAAAATATGTTGCCGTCCATCTCTCCCTAGTAACAACTATATGGGAAGTAATGTGTTTTTTACGATAAATCTCCCATTTGGACGTTGGTCAGTCAGTGGCTTGGCTGCTTGGATTGCCAGGTGTACCTGTGTAGTGCTTTAGCTAGCAGCTGTCTGACTTCACCTCGGCTAACTGTCAATGATCTGGACCTTTTAACAACGTTTGGGTTTTTGGCGCCATTTGGTACTATTTTAACAGATTTATCTAATCAGCAGATATGCACAGGTGTGTGTGTGTGTGTGTGTGTGTGTGTGTGTGTGTGTGTGTGTGTGTGTGTGTGCATGTGTTGCATCAAGCAGTTTATAGATGCCCCTTGGTAAATGAGCTACCAACTGATAACGTAGCACTCCATATCGAGCTCCAGATGTACTCTCCAGGCTCCAAAACCCAATATGGTGACAGCTTTAAAATAAATTAATTAATAATCGGCAAAGTCACAATTTTATGGTGTGAAAACCAGCTGATCACACATAACATTATAAGTATTTAAGTATTTAATGTAAGAAATGAAAAGCACTGATCTCCTGTGACAGAATACGATGTTCTGGTTGGAAACCTTGTGTCCTAGTATTCATGTGGATATCTCCCACCTAAATATTGCTGCTGTTGGCAGCACGAGTGAGAGCTACACAGAACTGGTGCCTGTCTACTGTTATATCAATCCTTTAAGATTTCATCTGCCCTACAAAGACGTTTTCAACTTTAAACAATTAATTTAGCTTTATTATTTATAAAGATCCAAGCTACTCCAATTTTTATACTTGGTTAGGTTAATTAAATTGTATTTACATGTAAACAGCATATTAAGGAAAAGAAGAAAATATTCTCAAAATGCTGAGCAACTGCTTTAAGAAAATAAAACTTTTGAGTGGTTATGTCTACCATTAAGCTTTGGTTTTTGGACATGTTGCTCTCTATCAAAGGCACTGCCACTTTGCATTATCAGAATGATTTCAGGCTAAAAGCTTGGTTATAAAAAAAGATCAGTGTCTGGTTACCTTGAGTTCAGCAGGCAGCTTGTGAGAGGTGAAGACACTCAGTTTGACCTGAGGAAGGCTGATCTTCAAATTCTCAAAGTAGTACCGTTTGTGAGGTCCAGTGTCCTCGTTGGGCTTGTCACGGAGGTTTTCATCCAACTTCTCCAGCTCTGGATAAGGATAAAAATGATCAGTTTTGCGGTGAGCCTCTTACCACTATTAACAATGATGCTGAAACAAAGACCCACCAGCATCTGTCTGTCCATATCCAACGAAACTGAGCAGCTTGAGCAGCAACTTCTCCTCAATTATGACAGTGAAGCGACGAGCTGTCACCATCAGGTGCTGCGTATATATCATGGTTACATCTTTAGTCACAAGATTCTGGTACAACAAAGCTATATGTTTTCTAAAAAAAAATATCAAGATTAAGTTAAAAAATATACTTTATGACAGTTTCATCAGTTTACTTTTCTACAGTCCCCAGTGATCACCTGTGATGGAGCACTGTGTGGTACTCACCTTGTAGAGGTCAGTAAGCATGAGGCTGCTAGGAACCTTGACTGAATTGACTTGCATCGCTGGGCCACTGTCACTTACACTGCTCTCACTGGAACTGGGAGTCACACACAGCATGACAGGATGAGTGGTACCCAAGAGCTGATTATCCACCTGATAACCACAATGTGACAGAAAGAGTATTTATAGAGTTAGCGAAACATTTACTACATAAACAAGTTCATGAGGAAAGCATTCACAGCACAGTGTCAGACTGAATACTTATGTACATATTATATTTTTATTTTCAGATTTTAATTTACAAGAATTTCAAGAAAACTTTTTCCCTTTGTCATTATAAGGTATGTGTGTAAAAATGTGAAATTAAAAAAATAAATAAATCCATTTTGGAATAATATGACAACATCTGGAAAAGGTTAAATGTTGTGAATACTTTCCAGATGCACTTATCAGACTCACAAGTACAGCAAGTTAAATAATTATTTGTAAATTTGCTCACTTACAATACAAAGATGTGAAATCTCTCATTTTTATGGCAGCTTAATTTTGATTTAAAAACATATTTCATAAAAAGTTACGAATTGATTTGTATGTCATTGAGTGAATTAAGTATTTGATGCCTAAGCTAAAATGACTTAGAAACCACAAACACAGCAATAAGATGTTTCTTGTAGGATTTTGGCCGGGGGGGCCAAAATCCTACAAGAAACATCTTATTAAACATCTAACGGCACCAAGAAACCTAAAGGAATTAGTGTTTCTGTGGAGATGGGGGATCTCCACAGAAACACTAATTCCTTTAGGTTTCTTGGTGCCGTTTGGCAACTTGAAGCTTTAGCTCCCTCCATACATTTTCTCTAGTACTGAGGTCTGGAGACTGGCTCCATGATGTTAATGTGCTTGTTATCTGGCTGTTCCTTTGTTAGGTTATGTTGTTGGTATGTTTTGGATAACCGTCATGCTGGAAGACCCATCATGACCCATCGTCAGCGCTCTGGCCGAGGGAAAGAGGTTCTCATCCAAGATTTTACCGTACACGGTCCCATACATTGGCCGCTCAATACAACAAAGTCACCCTGTACCCTTAGCAGAGAAACAACTCCAAAGCATCCACGTCTGTGCTTGACTGTTATTTATATGAAGTGTTTTTCTGGATTTTTGGTTTATATTCTGTCTCTCTCCAATAAAATTAAACTACCACAAAATTTAGAGACTTTTCTTTTGTTTGTAAGTGAACTTACAAATTCAGAGGGGGATCAAACAATTTTCCTTCTTAACTTTCAGCATGTATACCACATGAATGTAAAATGAAGCATCTTTTGCATTCATTTATCTATATTATCAACCGCTCTATTCGAATTCAAGGTCATGTGGGGCTTGTGCCTATGAATGTATGTGTTAGATAGAAAGCACGGAAGCATAGAAAAAAGTGCCTGTATGAATGGCTGAATGAGGCAAGTTGTATAAAATCCTCTGAGTGCTCAGGTAGAGTAGAAAAGCAGTATATAAGAATCAGTCCATTTCCCATTTACTCCACATGGAAAGGCCCTAGTCTGGACTCTAACCCAGGACTTTCTTACTGTGAGGCAATGATGCTAACCACTGTATCATTCTGCCACCCATTTAAGCCGAAAGTACACATTTCAATAAAATCTTGGTTGCTTAATTGAAGTCATTTATGCATCTTTTAATAACATGAATTCAAATTTAAGTGATTTATGGCTCAGCTGCAGGGCAGAAGTGGAGCAGTGGGTTCAGGGTGTGGTGTCAGGGGAGGCATGAGACCTGACTGCAGAGCGGTGTCCTGTACTAGAGAGAGGAAGCTGGAAAACTGTTTTACTCTAGGGTTTTATGTAAGCTGGGTTTTATGTATTACGAAGGTGGTTTAATTCCTACTGTAAACCAGTATGTTGCCATGGTAATTTTTGCTTCCTCCCAGACTATCATACACCACAGAGGCTACAACTAAGAGAAAAAAAAACATTAGTGAAACCTTGTGTTAACGTTGATAGCCAGCTTTGTGTGAAACTTATCCTGACTGTCAGTGTTGGGTAAGTGAGTCCAGATAATGGAAAGCTACCCTGAGCATGTGAAACAGTTCGTTTGAAGTAGCTCTGGAATGAACCTCACACTGCGTGGTCCTCCAATGCGTTTATTAAGTACTGTAAATATTTTCAAATGTGCAGTAAGCTCACCTGTATATTGTGGATGCTCAGCTCCAACACTTCATTGGCAGCAGTGCGAGTAAAGTGGACATCTATACCAGACAGCGTAGTAAAAACAAGCTCCTCAGGAACCTTGTTGACCAGAGACAGCCCTAGCCCCTCCTCCAAGTTCACCAACACCTGGGTATAATTACAGAGAAGAAGTGTATGATTCCTAGATGAACCATTTTAAGGTTTTCTAGAAAGCCTATTCTAACCAAGACCAGTGCAACAATGTAAAAAATTCTAGAAAATAATAAGATAATATTCATCCACACATTCACCATCTTTCTCTTATTCAGGGCAGAGTTGTAGGGCTAGGAAGAGAGAAGGCAAGACAACCCTCTCCCCACCCCATCCAGCATAACCAGGAGAACATTGAGGGATTCCCAGACACGCCAAGAGATGTAATTTCTCCAGCAGATCCAGGGGCTTTCTCCTGGTGTGACATGCTTGGAACATTTCACCCATTTCATCTTTGCCAGATTACTGAACCACCTCAACTGGCTCCTTTCGATGTCGAGGAACGGGGGCTCTTCTCTAAGACTATCTCAAATGACTATCTCCTCATCCTATCTCTAAGGAAGAGAGACCAGAGAGCATCACTGTAGCCATGGTCTCTTGCTCCCTTCTCCCATCAATCATGAACAAGACCCTGAGATACTTAAGCTCCTTCACATGACGCAGCAGCTCACGTGGAGGACTCCACCCTATTCCAGCTAAGGGCCATGGCCTCAAATTTGGAGGTGCTAATACTCAGTTTTTTTTTGTTTTTTGTTTTTTTTTTCTTTTGCCTGTCCCGTTTGGCTCTTTTGCCATCAGAATTATTTTCTAAAGGCAAAGAAAGATGCCCAACAGATTTACTTTACCAAATTGACCATCCCAGCCTTGCCGTAATGGTCCATTTGATTCACCTTTTATTGTTTATTTTATTTTCACTTACTGAATACGGGACAGACTTGACTGGAGGAAAGAAGGGGAGAAAGAAAGAGGGAAAGAGAAACAGCTCAGAAGAGGGAAGGGGGACTCATTGTTGGTACGTCACACTCTGCTGTGCTCCTATCCAGTACCATGGAACAGATTTTTCAAGGGAGGCTGTGGAGAGTGATCCCCCAGTAGTTTAAGCACAGCCTCCAGTCTTCATTCTTAAAGATGAAGAGCTGGGAGAACATATTCACTTTTTTAAACTGTGAGAATATCTGAATCCCCAAATTGAGAAGTATATATACACTACAAATAAACACTTGAAGTGAAAGATTTTTGTTACAGCATAATAGATGCATTTCAAATGATTTTACCTCCAGCTCCTGCTCAGCCTCTCTCTTCTTCACGTCATCTTTGCCCCGATCCTGTTCTGTACTAGGTGAGCTCCTCATCATTCTCCTCTGATTGAAGTCACTGATCTGCAAAAAATGCAGTTTAAACCAAAATCAATACTGAGGAGGTTCACAGATATGAAATTCAGATATTTTCACAAGTATTTTTGGATCATTAGAGTGATAAATATCTGGTACATCATAAAAGAAGCAGTTACCAGATTTATAGTGTGTGAACAGAAAAGAAAAACCAAAGAGACTGTATATCAGATTTGGAACATCTGGAGTCAGGTCAAATATAAATGACTGAAGTAAAGACTGGAAAGCAAAAACAACTGTATTATGGAATTGCAATTTTTTTTCAACATCAAATGTGTTACTCTACCATCCCACCTTCAGTAAAAAAAAAAAAAAAAACACATGCTCAGATGGGTTAAAATCATTCAAGAACATTCAATTCTTTGTCTTAAGGCACGCTCACACAGGAAGTGATTTGCCTGTCGTGCATCATTTTGTTGCTCACAGTTGTTCGCTACCAGTGTTTTTAGGAATGTTAGTCAGAGGTTTCTAACTTGTTTTGTGTTGCATGCTCTGGCCCCTGGAATACATTGACAAGTCTCTAGGGTGGAAACATGAGTGAGTTGGTAGTGTACCTAAGGCTTCTGATTCACACAATTACTGGGGGGTGTCCTATTGACCATAGCATATTCAGGAGCAGGATAATGAGTCAAGACCTGCTCCCAATAACATGATCCCAAAAAGTTGATTCTGTTCATCCAGACATCTCGTTTTCAGTGGGAGAAACCTTTCGTCACTCATTCAAGTGACTTCTTCAGTCTCAGCTGACTGCAGATTTCCCCAACCTTATAAACAGTACATTTGCATAATGACTGAAACAAGCACCACTTGTGAAAAATGGGCTGCGAGGTCAGTTTCTTGATCATTATTGCGCATGAACAACCACTGGTCACTGACCACTGATCATTGGCCAATGACTAATGATCAGTGTCCATGAGTACCACAGAGAGTTCACAGAGAGTTGGGGAATGGCTGCAATCACAGCACTGCAAGATGGTGACAGATGTACTCTTAGGACCCCTCCTCGATTCAGAGATGGTCTTTCCCTTTTCATGTAAATGGCCTCTTTGACTCCCCACTCAAACCAGCGTTCCTCCCTGTCCAGGATGTGTACACCCTTATCACTGAAAGAGTGTCCACTGTGGTGAAGATAGACTGCAGAGTCCTGGCCTGACAACTTAACTCTTTTGAGTGTTGTGCCATCTGCTTCGCCAGAGGTTGTTTGGTTTCCCCGATGTATAAATCCTGGCAATTCTCCCGGCACTTAACAGTGTACAGTATACTACTCTGTTTGTGTCGGGGGACACGTCTTCCACGTCTGCAATGTTGCCATTTCTGTGGCTGTGATCAGTTCCACTAGAGGGATTTGTTTCTGTGTCACAGCAAAGTTCAACCCTTTTGTTTTTCTCTGCTTGGATGAGTTGTCTGTTAGACATATTTTTCACCCACTTGTCCCCTTCGGTGTGGCATCCTTCTCTCTTCTGGCCGCATTGTAAGTCTCTGTTGGATCCGCTCCTCTTTCGCAAGTGGTGCTAGTTTTACTCATTGTGCAAATTTACTGTTTATAAGGCTGTGGAAACCTGCAGTCAGCTGAGACAAAAGAAGACACTTGGATGATTGACGAAACCTCCGGATGAACAGCATCAACTTTTTGGAATTTTCTTGCCTGGATGACTGAGCATTCATTAAGTCAATATCATGATGTTATAACAGTATGTTAAAGACTCTAAAAAAAAGCATACATACCAAGTTGCTTGAGAAGAGAGTACTGCACGTAATCTACAGGGTAGGCGAGTTTGCCATGTAGAGAGGAAAAGATTGATAACTCCCTGGTACGTTGTGGTTTCTAGTAAACCAGGTAAAACAACAATAAACTACAACAAACAAGCAGGTTAAACTATTGGTATGACCTTTTAAGATGAACAAAAGCTGTCAGAACGCATTTTCTTAGTTATTATTTTGAAGAGCCTGTTAGGTGAAACTGTTTGTAATTGCTGTGTTTTTTTATTTGTCTAAACCAGGGGTCAGCAACCTTTAAGACCCAAAGAGCCATTTGGCCCCAGTTTCCACGGAAAAGAAAACACTGGGAGCAGCAAATACTTTTTCACATCTAAAATGAAGATAACACATTGTTTTTTTTTTACCTTTATGCTTTGTATGAACAGCTATAAAGTGTTGCTTATGAAATTCACGAAGTGCTACAAAGAAAATAAAATTTAATTCATGTAATGAACACATTTTGAACTCTTAAAAAAATTACAAAAAAGAATGACATCCAGCTGAAGGTCTCTTTTAAATGAATTAAAAGGCTGAACTTAAATTATCCATGTAGCAAACAAAAACTGAGCTGTCATTCTTATATCACCTTTGGGCTTGCTCTGAATTTTAAAAATAATTGGAAAAAAGCAACCTATCCCCAAAAGCTTGTGGGGATAGGTTGATTGGATAATCCAAATTGTCACTAGGTGTGAATGTGTGAATGAATGTGAGTGCGAATGGTTGTCTGTCCCTGTGTGTTGGCCCTGTGACAGACTGGTGACCT
>NW_005187570.1:1267615-1283542 GCF_000239375.1 Pundamilia nyererei
TTAATGTTTTGTTTCCTTTACAATATTATACTTTAATGTATAATATTGTAAAGGAAACAAAACATCAATCAAAAAATTGCTCTCTTTTTTATTCGGGCTACTTACATTTATTTTGGGCTACCAAAAACTGAAGAGTCCCTGCCCGAAGGGCTACCAGGAATTTTGAAATTTTGAGAACCCTGCAGGGTGTACCCCGCCTCTCGCTGGGATAGGCTCCAGCGCCCCCCGCGACCCTGAAAAGGATAAGCGGAAGCGAATGGATGGATAGATGGATGGAAAAAAGCACTATGCTGC
Source organism: Pundamilia nyererei (assembly GCF_000239375.1). Classification (NCBI taxonomy): domain Eukaryota; kingdom Metazoa; phylum Chordata; class Actinopteri; order Cichliformes; family Cichlidae; genus Pundamilia; species Pundamilia nyererei. The sequence continues at coordinate 1,267,910 of NW_005187570.1, forward strand.
TAAAAAATGGTTAATGTGTATGGCGGGGCGTGGCCTGCAGTGCCTCTGCAGAAGAGGTGGACGCACCTGAGTATCATCCGCAATGACGCCTTGCCACCTTAAAGTCTGTGCTCTCTCTGCTGTTGTGTTATGTGTCGGGCTCTGTGCTGGAAAGCTAAAGCCAGCTGCATGTGTACAGCAACCGTGTGTGAAAAGTGGTCAATAAAGAGATGCTAAAAAGCATGTTCATGCAAACATTGTTGGGTCTGCCGTGGTATGTTTACAATGGGGCTTTTGCTCCTGAACCTCTGCGCACAGCGTCTGCAAATCGGGGCTGTATGAAGTCACTTTCATCTTTACGCAAGACTGTAAGCTGTCATCTGTGAGGCGTGAGCGGTTTTTGTTTTTAACGTAGTGGGGAATAGCTGCTCAAATACGTATGTGGATCCGAAGTCCGAATTTAGGCATACTGGCAGGCCTCGTCAGAAGTAAATGCAAATAAATCTGCCCAGGCATCATTAAATGTTCTATTTTCTTCAGATATTTTTCTTTTCTTACATTTCTCCATACTTGGCCTACCTGGGGTTGAAAGTCCCGAGTCACACTCGCGGAAGCCGGGAGTGTGACTCTTATTTTGAGCAACGAAAAATAATAAAATATCATTTTATATTTTTTCAAGATCACCATGGTAAATGGCCTGTATTTGTATAGCGCTTTACTTAGTCCCTAAGGACCCCAAAGCGCTTTACACTACATTCAGTCATCCACCCACACATTGGTGATGGCAAGCTACATTGTAGCCGCAGCTGCCCTGGGGCGCACTGACAGAGGCGAGACACTGCCGGACACTGGCGCCACCAGGCCCTCTGACCACTACCAGTAGGCAACGGGTGAAGTGTCTTGCCCAAGAACACAACAACCGAGACTGTCCAGGTCGGGGCTCGAACTGGCAACCTTCCGATTACAAGACGAACTGCAAACTCTATACACAGTATAAAGACTAAAGAGCCGCAGGTTGCCGACCCCTGGTCTAAACAATTCTTTACGAGCAGCTTTTTGTCATTTCTTTAGACTTTCCTGTTTTGGGTTTTTCACCTGTAAGACACGTGTGGGTCCATCTGGCAGCACCTGGACCGACAGAACCCCAGAACCCGGCCTCATCTTCTGGTTGATGAACTGCTGCTCAAGACTAGGCTCCAGAAGTCCAGAATCTGGTCCCAGAACCACCTCTGCTCCATCATACAGACCCGCAACCCCACCTTTCACCTGGAGAGTACCAGTCACCGAATAGTGTAAAACTGAAGAAAGTCATGAAAGGAAAAACACAAGCACAATAATAAGCTAAGCTGGTGGTGCACCTACCTGTACTACCAGTCGAGGCAGGCCACAGGTCAGCATGCCTGAGCTGAAGTACCATGTCTGGGTGGTGCTGCGTCGTGAGTCTGGCCTCCTCAGCATTAGTGGCTCAAAACTGGGAGAGGTAAAGAAATACCTCTTACACCCAGAGTTCATCTCAGCTTATGGTCTGGGGTCATTAAATTACTGAAAATTACTCCTGAGAGAGAATTCTTAAACTGCAGAGAACAAACCTGTTGTCACTAACAGCTGCAAGTCCAGCGATGTCCAGTACAAGAGAGGAGTCCAGTGGGCGTGGCTGAGCTGGTTTGCTCTGTGGTGGAGATGAACCTTCATGACAAAGCATGCCAGTCCCAGTCATCCTCCACAGCTGGGAACGCTTTCCTGGTTCCTGCACAATAATCCATGTAAACAGAATGATTAGAATTTTCTATAATTTTCCTTTTTCCTCTCTCTCTCTCTCTCACACACACACACACACACACGCACACACGCACGCACGCACGCACGCACAGGAAAAGATAATGGCAACAGGTTTTCTGATCAGCCTGACACGTGCATAAAACTTGAGTTGATGGCAAGTTTTGCTGCTGGGTTGCTGCTTATTCACAGTAGTGGAGAGCTAGCCTGCACACTGATGAATGCGTTAACACAACTCCAGGTAGTATTTAAAGTGTGATATTAGCAATGTGACCATTTTTAAAAGAGGGCACCTATGACTGGAGATTCAAGCCATTGCACGGTTGTATAAGGACCGGTCAATCTAAGTCGCTACACTCACCAATAGACAAGTGCTAGTGACTGAAAGAATTAGATCTTGGATGTTAGATGAGCTTTCTCCAAAGGGTGGCTGGCCCTCGTTAAAGCCAGGGGGAGAAGCTTAGCAATTCGGGAGGGGTTCCAAGTAGAGCTGCTACATCTATTGATAGATTTAAATATATCACAAGCAATGTGATGGAGGAGACTTGTACGTTTTTCTTGAGAGGCCATTAGTCTTATGTTGTGGGAATGTGGATCTACGTCATATTGTAGCTCTTGTCTTTTTCTATTGCATTCATTTTGAGACATTTTGAGTTTATATGGCTGCTAACCTGGCCAGGTCTCCCTTGAAAAAGAGATTTTATCTCAGTGAGACTTTAAGGTAAAATAAAGGTAATAACTAATAAATAAATCAATTACTATCTTAAATGACTTGTAAATCAGTGCATTCTGTTTTACATTTTACAATGTATAACCTAACAAATATACTACCTTCTTCCTCAGGATGACCCTCTGAGTCTTAGTGTCCACATCTAGAACCAGTTCAGCACAGCTCACCAAACACTTCTTCCCAACAAGTCGTCTCTCGACAATCCTGCAGATACAAAATTAACCTTTGAACTTTAAAAAAAAGGAAAACAAAGAAAATGATGTCCTTTTTAATTCCTTCAGCCATACTGTGAGAAAGTGTGCGTGGCTGCGATGTAGATGAAGTTCTCATAGTAGAGTTTGTTGTATTCTCGGAAGAAGTTCATGTCAGCTGTGACCTCAGAAGATCCAGCTCCCTTCACAGTGAGTATGAGGCATGGGGGCAATGTAGGCTCATCACATGCGTAGTCTAGCACTGCGCCTGGCTTCACCTCAGTGTGCAGCTGCATGTCAACTACACCATGCTGCCAGAATCGAATAGGCACCTGCAACAATTAAAACAAAGGAGTTTATTCTAACAATTTACCTCATGCTCCATTTGTCTTTCATTTTTACTGAAGACGTGTAACAGATAATAAAGCCAACCCAGACACTTTTGCATGTGAAGGACACAAAAAGATAAGAAATAACAAATAACCAGACCATAACTGCTATGGATCTCAAAAAAAGATTCTGAATTCCTCTCAGAACAACACCCCCCAAGTTGCAAATTAATAATAAGACCCTTTGTCTCTGGTATACTATCCATTACAGGAGGTAGAGCAGGTCGTTTAACACAAAGCACATCAAAGCATCCTTGGGCAAGTTACTGAACCCTTGGTTTACCTAATGTGTGAGAGTGTGCATGAACGTTAGACAAAAGCACTTGTTGTCCAGTGTTTTGAGTACAGGCGTTGTTTATCTGACTAACACAGTAGCACCTGACAGTTAGGACCAACCTCAGAGGTGTTGTCAATGCGGAAAGGAGGAGGCAGCTGGTCAGTGTCAGTAAAGGAGATCTGGTAGGTGGCTCCCTTGAGGGTGATCTCTGTCCGTAGGAAGAAACAATTCCCCAGTGTGTCCCTTTTTAAAATAAGATACAAATAAAATCAAATAAATACATAAAATATTGTGAAATGTGTTTCTGTTTGTCTGTCTGTAACACCTGCTCCCCAGTATCCTTCTCTGTCTCAATCACCCTCTCATGTCCTCCTTCACTACATTTGTGAATCATCTCTGAGGTTTCCTGCTGCCTGGCAGCTCCATCTTCAAACTCTTTGTCTTATGTATCCACCATCTCTCAGTTGCCCATGTGCAAACCATCTCTCTAACTTGCACTCAGCTCTACACACCACCCTTGTTCTTGAAAATTGATACCAGCACATTTCTTTCAATTTCCAAGATTGTGTTAAACAATCTGAGTAAAACATCCACTGTCCTTTTTTCCGAGACATCTTCCTACCTGTGCAGGTATTTACACGAACCACTTTTCTACTCTTCATAGCCAAACTCACTTTTTCATTAAAAATCCTCTTCATTATTCACTAACTATTCCCCATCCCTCCTCCCGTAGATGTCTTTCTGAAAGTGCTGTAACTAAGTTTAAGAATATAATCCACCCACTGTTATCATCTTCAATGCCCTGTACCAACACAGAGCAGAGCAGCTACCTGAACACTACTCCAACAGAGGTGGATAGTAATTTTGCATCCTCACTACGTATGACTCTGGATACTGTAACTCCTCTGGAATATAGAGCCTCAAATCAGAAGTACCTGACTCCGTGGTATAATTCTCAAACACATAGCCTAAAGCAGATGACTCATAAGCTTGAGAGGAAATGGCGTGTCACAAATTTAGAAAATCATCATTTAGCCTGGAGAAATAGTGTGTTGCTTTATAAAAATAAATAAATAAGCAAAATTAAATTTTAAAAAGCGTCCCCCCGTTAAGCTACAACATCTTTCTATTCTTCACTGATTGAAGAAAATAAGAACAACCCCAGGTTTCTCTTCAGCTCTGTAGCCAGGCTGACAAAAAGTCAGAGCTCTGTTGAGCCAACCATCCCTTTAACGTTAACTAGTAATGACTTCATGAACTTCTTCACAAATAAAATGTTAACCATTAGAGAAAAAATTACTCATAATCATCTCACAGATGTAATATTATCTACAGCTACCTTTAGTACCATTGATATTAATTTAGACTCTTTTCTCCAATTGATCTTTCTGAGTTAGCATCAGTAATTACTTCCTCCAAACCATCAATGTGTCTTTTAGACCCCACAAAACTACTACTTCCTACAAAACTGCTAAAAGATGTCCTGCCATTAATTAACCATGGGTTCCTCAGTTTCAGCCAATGTGGCAACTTGTACATGGAAGAATGGAAAAACAGGGCTTTGTTACCCTACCCTGGTCATTGTCATTGGCTCAGGTATGTGGATGACACCTGGGTGAAAATCAGATCTCAAGATTTAAGAGATTTTATCCATAAAATATTCTCTCAGATTATTAGAGAAACAAAATTCATGAGAAATTTTTTTACAGCCAGTAACAAGATTGCTTTCAATGCAACATTCGATACCCCTCATCAAGTGACAGATGGAGCTGTTTATCATGAATTTGTCTGCCATGACCTGACCTAATCAAGTCATAGCAGACACAGATGAGAGAGGGACATGGAAATCAAATAATCCAGACTACACATATGCATAGCAATTCCACAGTAGTATATCATTCCAGCTTTTGAATTTTTTGTTTAGAGGCCACGCTACACATAAATAGAAATGGCACATTCTTTAAATAACTGCATGTGAATTTCATCAAGCTGGCTGCTGAGTGGGGAAACGTGCTCCTAGAGGGACTTTGGCATCACGGAAAGACAACATGGACATTTGCTAAAAGATTAATGTGTCTTCATACAGTAGGTAGCTCACCTCATATTTACATGAAAAGACTTGGGTTTGTTAACCTCAAAACCTCCTGACCATGTGCAATTGGGGATGTCCATGAAGCGCACACATAGCAGTTGGTCATAATCATTTCGTGGCCAGTGAAAGACAACGCTGGAGCCTGGCAGGGTGGAGATGTAACCATCCGGGTTGGCCGTACCCTAGGACACACATGAATATTTGTTGTTATGGGAATACTGGTTCCCTGGAATCACTTTATTACTTTATTTATCTTTAATTATTTACTTAGTTACCAACCAGCAAAGCAAAAAGAAGCACTGTTTTAGTCTTTGGGCCTGAAAAGTAAAAGTCCAGAGTGACCGGGATGTCAAGGCTGAACCTGGTTGGTTTGTTTGTTTGGTTTGTTTATGTAGGGACAGGATATGGACAGTTTTTTTTCCTGTTTGCGTATCGTATCTTTGCAGGTCAGAGTAAAGAAGTAGACAGGGAATGATAGAGAGGAGTATGAAACAAAGATCACTCTAAGCTGCCACTACTCTAAAACACCTGTGCAAAATAAATAAAAAATAAAATAAGTATTATCCAGAGTTTCTTTCACCTTTCCTCTTGCAAATTCTCTCTGAGCAAAGGCCAGTTTGTGTGTAGATCGGTTGTCCAGCAGGTAGCGTGGGGCAAAGGTTACGATGTGTGTGTCTCTATAGCGTCCTTTTCCTTTGCGCACACTGATACCTGTGTTAGTGAGACAGGGAACAGTTAATGAACTGACATTATATTTTGGGGGTAGTGAGAAGAGAGTGCTGTAACAGGCGACATTTAGGAACAGGAGAAAGATCCTTGTTGCACAGAACTATAGAATCAGGGCAAAAGGCCACTATTTACAAGGCACAAAATAACTCAAAACTGATCAAAAAAATGAGGGAGAATACTAAGAAAATAATTAGAGAAAAAATATTAACTCATCTAAAATGTAACCATGAATTTGTTGCATCAGTACTGACAGCAAATCATCCAGAGAGGTCACGAACACACTATGATAAAATCTGCCGGACATCATTCAATCATTCAGCTCACACCGATTGTGAATAGACCAACTTGCCTATGTTGTAAATGAGGCCAGGCCTGTTTCCATGTTGGATCACTTTGACTGCTCTGACTCCACTTCCTCCATCCAGGGAGAAGCCTTGACACCAGCCAGGAATTCCATCTGGATGGATCCCTTTACCAATCCGCATTGTACACCTGGGATCATTATAGATGGGGAAATAAATAGAAAGTAAGGATGAAGGAATCAAATTCTATACCTGCTGGGTAGAACTTGTGGCTTACTGTGGAATCCCTGTTGTTTATGGCACACACTTACATGGCAGGCTGTTCCTTGTCGGTGTAGCAGAAGAGTAACGGGCTGAGGCTACGGGCCAGCTCGTGCTCCTCAAACTGGCCTGCTGCATCAGTCTTGGTATTGTCCTGACGGAAAATTAATGGTAGACCTGAGGGATAAAACCGGCTTTAGAGAACAGAAGCTTCCGGGAAAATGTGTGCTTTTAATAATCAGAGTAACTATTGCGTTCAGAAAACATTACCAGTCTTGTTGATAAGCCAGTAGGGGGCAGAAATCAAGATTTTTAATGCTCCTTGTGCTCGTAAAATGATGCGAATGGTGAGACAAAGAAGACGTTTGTTGGTGTCATACAGCCGCATGCGCACTACATAGTTCTGAGTTCCCGGAGGAATCAGCAGCTCTTTACACACAGGGAAGTTCTCCAGCAGGACTCCTAAAGAACGATGCACATCATCAACATGGAGACTGAGAATACAAGTTTATGACATAAACACCAGCTGATGTTTGGCTAATGCTCACCCAGCTCCATGTTCTGTGAGGTGTCAGCAGCATGGAGCACAGCCTCTTTTCCCGGCTTCAATGAGCCTTTAATGGACATTCCTTTAATGTAGTAGCTGATGTCACAGGGCAGCAAATTGGCCAGCACCATGGTAGGCAGAAGGTAGATCGTGTGCCCTGGCTGTCGATAGATTTGCTTTGTACTGCCAGAAACGTATTTGTTGGCAGGCTGCTGGTCTGGGTAGTTCTCCTTTTTTATGACCACGCAAAACCTGCAAGACAGGAAGAAACATTAAGAATGGTATTGAGCGCAGGCGAGACAAGAAGAAAGAGCAAAAACATCTGACCAGATCTACCTGAAGTTGTGCTTGAGGCTGTCATCAAAGTCTGCTGACTGACACTCCCTCTTACTGCTGCTGATCTCTCCAGGCCGCTCCACCGTGGTCCAGTGGATAGGAACCTTACAGAAGAACAAGCCCAGGCCTTTAGGCCGAGACTGCAGCCGCCAGGAGGTCAAGTGGAGGGGGACTGCCAAGGCCTGGCCAGGCAGGATTGGAGGCAACACTACTGGTTCTGTCAAAACACACACGCACACACAAATAGAAGGATTTGACAGAAGACAAGAAAATAACATAGAATAACCCAAACTACATACAATAAAACATAATTAAAAATAGGATAAATCAGTGATTGATTGGATGGTTGATAAAATAAATGACCCTACAGTAGATGGGAAATTGAGCAGCGTCTTACTGTCAGGCGCGGAGGGGCTATCCAGTCTGACCTCCATAGGAACATCCAGTCGGTTCTTGACCATGAGGGCAGAGCGGACTGTGACCACCTTCCTGGCACTGCCCTCCATTGTGATGGAGAAGACCACTCTCACAGGAGGCAGGGCAGAGAACTGAGGAGCCATTAAGTATGAGGTGTATTATTAGCAACAGTCACGTCAAAGTCGTCCATCTCTTCACACTCAGAGTCTCTTAACTTCTGAGAACAGCTTAGAACCTTTGTAATTACTTTGACAAATGCAGCAAAGTTTGTCTTCAGCTTCTTTGTCCTTTTAACTCCAATGAACTTCATTTTTTTTATTTGTAGTATTAGATCATAATCAACAACATACAAGGTACATTATACTAGATCATCCTTTGTCATGTATTATACTGGGCTGCTATTTGTTGCCAGTCATTTGAAAACTGAAAAACCTGACTAGACTAAAGACTGACAGAGCTGTTCACAGTCTGATTTCCTGCTGCGTAACAAGCATTACGCTGTTACTGTAGCTTTAGAGTCTCTTCAAAATGCTTGCCTTCTCTGCTGTTCACTAATCTGGAAACAAGATGTGGCATACTTACGTAAACGTGTGGGTGGATAATGTTGGTCCTGCTGATAGGGCTGCCGACCTGTGGGAAAGTAAAGGAGCAAAAAATATTTAAGATGAGAAAAAAAGGAACAACAAAAAAACATCCAACCCTAGAAGGCAGAAAACCTTAGCATTACTAATATGAATTCTGTTTTTGAGTTGCGCTCACAGTGTTGGAAGAGCTGCTCCTGTCTGGAGCTGCATAACGAAAGAAAATGCCCACTTTGTCCACAGACACCGGCTTCACTTGCTCCCATCCACATACACGAACCAGCAGCTGGTGCAGTTTCAGCTCATGAGTGTGTCTGTATTGAAAAAGGCAGTGATACACAGTAAGGGTGCGTAGCTCTATAGAGATGAACCATCTAAAAATATGAGCTGCATCGTGTTGGAGCTCATTTACCTCAACCAAATTGCTATTCACCCTGTTAATGTACTGATAATTTTCTTTTGATTAAAAAGGCAAATGTGAAATGCTTTACACTAACCAAATATCATTCAGATTCTTCTTGCATATCATCATTTGAGCAAAGTAGACAGCTTTTTAACAACATCTTAATTTCAGACAGCTGCTTATTAATAGCACAGTTAAGCTGCTGTGTTATCACAAATAATCAAACCGGGAGGAATAAAGATTAAGACAGTCAACAGAGTCACTGGATGCAACGTGAAGCTGAGCAGTACCGATGACGGAGTTTCTCATGGGCCTCAAACTCAAAGGGAATCTCCTCCCCAGGCAGCACCTCTCTCCACTGGCTCACATTGTGGCTGTCATCAGATCCTGAACTGTGGACATCAGAAATGGAGTCTGCACTACTGCTGTGGGAGAGTGCTACCCTGTGGGAAACATGTAAAGAGCTTCAGGTACTTGTCTATTCTTTGTGGCTGAGGCAATTCTTTGCTGTGTAAATTCATGCTTCATTAGATACAAATTAAACCCAAACGGAGAAAGTTGTGGTGTTAGCAAACTGATGCACTCAGCATTAACAGAACTGTCAGAGTACAGTCAGTGTTCACTTGTTGGCAGTTCATTTCTATGAAACATGGTGTTTCTGCAGATTGTATGCATTAAGATCGTTATGGTTACACCTACCTGGTGGGTGTTGTAGTCATAGTGGCAAACCACATAGTACATCCAGTATGGTTGCGTAGAGCATAGGGGACAAAGGGCTGCCTCTTCTTAGACAACTTGACATCTGATAGAAACAGAATTAAAAACAGAGTTTGTGTATATACATATACACAGACAGACAGAAAGATAGATATTCAGATGGGTTACTGGAACAAGAAGGTCTAAGTGGATGACGGATGAGAATAGGGAGCAGAAAGGATAACAATAAAATTAAATATATATAAATAAAACACATAGAACTAATAATGGTTCATCCTAATACCAACTGCAGTATTATTTTGAATCCCTCAGTAATGTTTGTAGCGCTGCTGAGCAGATAGAGCTAGACTTAAATGGGTTTATTTTTTGGTTAAGAACTCTAAATGCAGACATTTAGACACATTTTTCCATTCCAAGTCATTTCTATTTTTTTGTATGCATGTTGTTTGTATGGTTGAGTACTATAACAGTATTAACAATTAATGATCAAGGCCAAAAGGAGTGATGTGTGCAAGCAAGAGAGTTTTACATCCAGAACAGGTTTTAGCAGTTCATCTACAACCAGAGACTGAAATGCACCAAGTATTGCATTTCACTTGGTATCACAAAACTTAACAATACTCACTTAGAAGCTGGAAACATCACATTTTTTTATTTAAAAGCTTTAGGTAACAGACATGAGGAGAAATGAGAGTGAGAGAGAATGAACAGATGGAGCGGCTCTGCTGTAAGTCGGCTTCTTGGTTATTCTTGTCTGTAGTTTGGCATTTTTAATACTGATATCAGACATAATTTATAGAGTATGATCATTTTGGTGCTAGTCAGAATCTGACTGAGCCTAGTATAATAAGGGAACACACAACAAACTGTGATGCAGTGATAAGAAGATTCAAACCCATCGGCCAGCTTTGCAAAATTTGCATGTTCTGTGTTGTTTGGTTACGACAGCTTTTCCCCACAGTCCAAAGACACTGTGTTGGGTTAACTGGTGACTCTGAATTGCCTGCAGCTGCGAATGTGATTCTGCCTGTCAGTGTTAGCTCTGTAATAGACCGGGGACCTGTCCAAGGTGCACCCTGCCTCTTGCCCTATGACTGGGATAGGCTCAAGTAGTTAAGAAAACGAATGGACAGATCAATGGATGAAGTGAGGCTATCCAACAGAAGTCATTTTGTTCTCACTTCTAAACAACTTGTGGCAATTTTGAGCAAAAACAGTTTGGGTTTAGTAGCTAAAATAGATTCCCAGCACGAAGCAGGTGCCAGTGAAATCATGGCGATGCTGACATCACGTCAGCTACAGTTCAGCTTCACAGGTTTAGTACAAGTACTAACGCGAATTACAAGTACTGAAATAAAGAGACTACTCAGAAGAACAAAAGGTCTGCAGAGCTTAGGAAAAAGCTGGCTTTGTGTACCAGTGGAAACACATGGGGTATGTGGTTCCTAAAAGAGACAGGCATGCAAAACAAGAACCTCACCAGCACTCCAATAGTTAAAAGAAAATCCCTAACTGTGGTACTGATGCTACTGAGGAAGCTGAGTGGGTGGCTTAATCTGAACTGTACCTCTGGAATGAATCTGCTGCTCGAGGCAAGTCAAGCTGGCTGTGCTCCTAGTTCTAAGGTGAGCAAGAGGCGCACCTGATAGTAGAGACAGATAGTTGAAACAGAGACACATGCAGAGGGAACACACAAGAGGGTTAGTGTTATCCTTCAAACAAGAACACCAGCAATGCACTGAAAATCATCTCTCGACCAACACCCAGCTTCTAAACTAGGATAACAGGTGGGCTTCTGTTTTCTTACCCTGGCAACAATCTTACATAGTACTGTCTGAGCTGACAATACAAATAAAAACTGTTCAAAGAACACAATGTAACTGTTCATTCAGCTTTACAAAGTTACAAGACTGGAGATGTCATGCAGCTTGTCGTGCAGTGTTAGCATTGTACTGATAATGACACCTGAGTGCTGATGACACCTGAAACGGCCACTTTACCATTCAGGTGATTTTCAGGCGATTTCAGGTTTTTGGATTTTCTCTTTTACGCATTAAAAAAAAAAAAAGCTCTAGAATCCATTAGGTGTTACCGATTTGCTGTAACTTACTTTGCCCAAAGCTGGGTGGATCAACTGAAGAGCCTATCCAGGGCATAGGGGGTGACGTCTGGGGGGGCTGGTCCTCCTCATTACAGTAGTCAGCTATCCAGGAGCTCTTGGTGGTGGTGTATTGTTCTGAAAAGGCCAGACATACACATGAGCCACAGGTCTGCCATGTGGGACAATTTTAACACTGTAACTGGAAACACTGTGTGAAAGTCCCTCCTTACTTACCCAGCAGGACAGACGTGATGTTGATGTCCAGTCTCTGCTTGGCTCGAATCCCCATCTTAAGACGTGGAGGATGGAGACGACCGGCGGCCTGCTGCTGCCACGAAAGGATGCAGGGCCAGGGCTCAATAAAGGGCTCCCAGCCTGGCACGCAGACAGAGATCAACTTAGCAAAACACTGTGCAGTATGCAGTATCATGGTAGTATTAATTTCTTATTATTTTTTAGAGCTAAATACTGCCTAAACTCAAGCTCCTATTTCTGCTTATCTAGCATTATGTCAAAGTTTATAGCAACTCTTGGCTCTCTATATTCTTCTGTTATACCTTTCTACTATAAGGTTGGACTGTCTGTGGAAGTCGCTTCTCTCATCTCGGGAACAATGTTAAAGTCAAGCCCTTGCTCCTCGATAAATGGATGATTGGGTGAATGAATGTTTTTCTCTCATTTACACAATATAATTCACAAATCCTGGTTTTGCATTCAGAGCATTCTGTTGTCAGTAACGTGCCCATTTTAAAGAGCTGCTTAAAACAAGCAGCCAGAAGGAATCTGAGTTTCTCAGATCAGAGAGGAGGATGAGCTTTGATGGTTGTAGCTCTATACCTTTAGAACTCCACCCTAATGGACTCTTGGGTCCTCCACTAGGCCTCAGTCCCCCCTGTGAGCAAAGTGTGCAGTGACAAGAGAAGAGGCCTGGCCTGCCTACAGGGGCTGCACTTGACATGACTCACTTTGTTGATCGTGGTGCACATGATTCTGTTATACAAACCTGCTGACAACATGAAAATGAAGAGCCGTTGTTTTTCTAATGGCTGTAAAATAAGTAAACACGAGTTTCACACTAGGGCTGCCACGATTAGTCGACTAGTAACGATTATGTCGATTATCAAAATCGTCGACGACTGATTTAATAGTCGACGCGTCGTTTGAAGCTTTGTAAGGTCACAAAAGACGCAGGAATAAGTAGTAGGATTTAAGAGCGTAATAACGGACTGAAACAGAAGATGGCAGCACTGCATGTACAAGGATGCCAGCTGCCGTTAAACCCCGAAGAAGAAGAAGCAGCTCTGTCCCAGAATTCATAGCGCAGCCCAGCTCAGTTTCCAACAATGGTGGCAGCTAGTTAGTTTTAATGTTACTCTTATTATACTTTCTGGGTCACAAAATAAACGTTTAACATATTTTCAGGCGAGAATGTAACTGTATAAACCTCAAATATCTGTTCAGTTTATCAAGACACCACATATTTTCAAAAGCGCTCCGACGTTTTCGGAGACGTCTGTTACCCACTAGCTTGATAGCTAGCTGGCGGCAAGGCTCTGTCTGAGATTGAGAGATAGATTCTCTCAATCTATCTAGAGAGAGATAGATTGAGGTCACCTTGTTCAGAACTCTGTTGTGAAACATCCTAATACATTTTACAATGCCATTAAAACTCTTGTCAAACTCTGAAAATAACAGTCTACTGAGACACTACTTTTGATTAATCTGCATAAACATAAAAACACAGATGTAGGAAACAAAGAATGTTCACCATATTGTGTAAACATGCAGTAAGTAAATCCTATTACCTGACAGCTCTCTGTTGTAGTAGTCTCCAGACAGAGTGAAGCTAGCGTTGCCTTCATGGATGGAACCAATGCGCTGCAGCACGTAAAGTCCTTTAATGACAAAGACTCTGAGATCAGGCTGAGAAACAGGTGGATGCTGTTCATTGGATTTAGTGAAGGTGCTTACCTGTTTCATCTTATGCTTAAGGTCTAAAATTTCTAATACTAAAGTATTTTCTCCAATAACATAAAAGAAGCGCTTTCAATTTTGTTGTCCAACATTATTTGGAACACAAGCAGCCCATGTTAGTGGGCACGAGAACAGTAACTTCTAAGTGAATCTAATAAATGGCTTTGCTCAGCAGCAGTTGCTGAGGTAAGATTAAAATGTGCCACTTGAGCTTAAACTACTGGATGCTGACTAATCAATTTTAAATGTCTTTGGTAACAACCATTATTTAGAGAGACTTACTGGAAAAGGTTAGTTCTGCCAGCGGAATGTCACAGTCCAGGCAGTCATCGATGAAACAGATGCAGATGCTATCAGCCTTCACCTCCACTCCTGACAAAGGAGCCGAGTGGCTGCTGGTCCCAGAGCTAGCCCTGGCTCGATGATGACCTGCTATATTCTCAGCATTCTCCAGCAGCCATGTTGCAGCTTGATCCAGCTGACCTGATGGACAAATAATTGGATTTTTAGGAAGGTTTGCACAGATTGTTAAGCATTTCATCTACTTCCAGTTTTAATAGTCTCACTCACCTTTACAGTGGATCAGGGCTGTTTTGCAGTCCTCCTTCCTGAAACCAAGGTCTTCTAAGTGGGTTAGCTGACCCTCTGAGGGAAACATATTTTAGAGGAATAACAGCATATAATCAGTAATCAGTGCAACTAAAAATACAATCTAAAAAGTCAGGAATGAGGTAATAATGTAAAAAATTATGTGTATACATGCACACTGATCCAAGGAGCTTGGAAAGAAAAGCGTGTGGATTTCTTTAAGTTTCCTTGAATACGTTTCACCTCTCATCAGAGAAGTTTCTTCAGTTCTAATAGCAACTGGTGGAGAGTTCCAGTCTTAATGCCCACTCACATCCTGGGCCATTTGACCTCAGGAAATCACATGATAGGGTGGGGCTAGGTTTAACAGTGGGTTCACCCAAAACCTTGGCTGATTGTGACCCACACAAGTTTTCTCACCTTGGCTTAGTGTGATTAAGCAGAGGATCAATAGGGGCTCCTTGACCCTCTTGGGGGACACTCCCATAGGGCTTAAAATCTGGGACTCTCCTCCATTTGACCTTAGAACTGATGAAGCTTGTCAGATGAAATGTCTTCAAGAAACTTAAATGCATTATGTTGATCTATGAAAACTTAAAAATCTGTACAGCATACCTATAAGGGACTCAGTCTTCTGCCTGAAGATGTCTTTGGGTGCAGGGCTGGCTCCTTTGGTGGGGGGAGCAGTGGTGTCAGAGACATGAGGCAGTGGGGCACTGGCAGTAGGGAGAGACTTGGTGATGGCCAAGAAGAGCTGTATGTCGTTGTAGGACAGACGGATGTCTAGAGCTGGAAACTGAATCTGCCAGAAAATCAGATCCAAAGCTAACTTGGTAATCCATAATGTTACATTCTGTGAAGAAATACTGGGAAATACTCCATATCTGCTTTCAAAGCTCTTTTTAACGTATGTCTTCTAACTTCAACTATTTTATGACAAAACTAAAACCTCAATCGTAGGACAAGTCTTTACCAGCCATGCTCAGCGTCACTGATATTTTTTTCACAAACTTATGTAGTTACTAGTTGAAGCTATCAAACATTAACAAAAATATAAACAATGAATGGAAATGATATGTGAATTAAATTTTATTGATGTTAGGGAAAATGTTCTAAAACACTTCCTCAGTAAAGACTTAGAGAAGAGAAACACACAGAACTTCTTGCTAGCAAGGGCAGCCTCCACTCTAAGAGACTCCAGTGAGAGAACTGCCCCGGTCTTTATTTATACTCCATTGAGCGT
>NW_005187570.1:1283631-1295220 GCF_000239375.1 Pundamilia nyererei
ACAAAAGGTACATCCTTGGTCATAAAGAGGGTAGTCTCCCCCACCCTAGATGGCACGGTGAGGAAGTCCAGCAGTTAAAGCACTTAAACTAAAACAGACATAGCTACGTTAAAACAAAAAAACAAGGTACGACCTCTCCCATGCTCCCAGGATGTGGGGGTGAACCAAGCCTGCTAAAAATCACACATCCTGTCACTACCAAATAACTACAAACAGCATCCTACCATAAGCAAACTTATATCACTAAAAGATTATACTGACTACTAAATACAATTTTCCATTGACAATTGACATAGAGGCAGCAAAGGTTGAGTTGAGATTAAGGAAATTGTCCAAAAATACAGTACAGCTAGCTTCATGTGCATTTCGAGTTACCAGCTTTAATCACCAAGTGTCATCATTATTCCAAAGCCATTGTCATTAAAGTTGAATCTTGCCCATTTCTATGCACTAACAGGCAGCCTGGACAACAAGGCTTTCTTAACTCATTCACTGCCATTGACGTCTATAGCCGTCAATTGCAGTGAATGAGTCAATGGGTTTAACTCATTCACTGCCAATGGCTGGCAGTGAATGAGTTAATAATCTTCGGGGCGTCCTGCCAATGTAATGCAATATCTTATCCTATGTCTCTTTTGAAAATATGTTGAACTTGGAAGTAACTCCCAACCTTAGTTTACTGTACATAGGTTGATTGTAAACCTCTAACCTCCAGCAGCGGTGGGATGTCCTCTACATTGAAGGCGTCCAACAGACCTGAACTGCTTTGGTATGTGGGGCTCCCACACAGCTCCAGCTGGATATTGACCGGGTCGATGATGGAGAGTGCAGTTTCCTGCTCGCTGCCCAGCCGACATGAGAACACCTGGTGTCACAAAATTCGTCAGAATCAAAGGAGTTGAAGTTGATAGCAGTTTTCATATGCTAACCTACTCACTCATCCAAGTTACTTCTGCAGTTTCAGCTGAATGCTGGTTTCCTCATTCTTATAAACAGAACATTTGTACAGGGTGGGCCATTTATATGGATAAACAGTAATAACATGGGAATGGTTGGTGATATTAAAGTCCTATTTGTGGCACATTAGTATATGTGAGGGGGCAAACTCCTCAAGATGAGTGGCGACCATGGTGGCTATTTAGAAGTCGGCCATCTTGGATACAACTTTTGTTTTTTCAATAGGAAGAGGGCCATGTGACACATCAAACTTATTGGTAATGTCACAAGAAAAACAATGGCGTGCTTGGTTTCAACGTAACTTTATTCTTTCATGAGTTATTTACAAGTTTCTCTTTGTTCACAGCCATTGACATGTCCAAGAGGTTAACACATGAGGAGCGGATCGAAATTGTGTTGATATCTGGTGACCGCAGTAACCGGGTCATTGCAGCAGATTTCAATGGAAG
This sequence comes from Pundamilia nyererei, assembly GCF_000239375.1. Taxonomy (NCBI): domain Eukaryota; kingdom Metazoa; phylum Chordata; class Actinopteri; order Cichliformes; family Cichlidae; genus Pundamilia; species Pundamilia nyererei. The sequence goes on from NW_005187570.1 coordinate 1,285,038, forward strand.
ACACCGTACGAGACCACCCATCTCCCATGCTACAGTTAGCAAACTGCTTGCTAAGTTTCGTGAAACTGGTTCAGTGTTGGATTTGCCAAAACTGTCACTAATGAAGAAACATCAGTGGCTGTCCTAGCTTCATTCAGCAAGAGCCCACAGCGTAGCACTCGCCGCATGTCACTGGAGAGTGACATTAGTCGAACATCCCTTCGGCGGATATTAGCTACTCACAAATGGCACCCTTACAAACTCCAGCTACTGCAGCATCTCAACGAGGATGACCCAGATCGGCGCACAGAATTTGCAGAATGGGCAAAACAAAAATTGGAACAGGACCCTCAGTTTACGCAGAAGATTTTGTTCAGTGATGAGGCAAACTTTTATGTGAATGAAGTTAACAAACAAAACCACCGCTATTGGTCTGACACTAACCCACATTGGATGGATCCCTCCAAGACTGTTGGACCAACAAAAGGGATGGTTTGGTGTAGTATATGGGGTACAACGATAGTGGGTCCATTCTTCATCAATGGAAACCTCAAGGCCACTGGATATTTGAAATTGCTACATGATGATGTGTTTCCCTCTTTATACACTGAAGTTGGCACGTTCCCTGAGATTTTCCAGCAAGATGGTGCACCACCACATGGGTGCCAGGTCCAAGCATTCCTAGATGAACAGTTTCCTGGAAAGTGGATTGGTCGTCGTGGGCCAGTTGAATGGCCCCCAAGGTCTCCCAATCTGACCCCCTTAGACTTTTATCTTTGGGGTCATCTGAAGGTAATTGTCTATGGTGTGAAGATACGAGATGTGCAGCACCTGAAACTACGGATACTGGATGCCTGTGCTGGCATTTCTCCTGCGGTGTTACTATCAGTGTGTGAAGAGTGGGAGAAGAGGGTTGCATTGACAATCCAACACAATGGGCAGCACATTGAACACATTTTATAAGTGGTCAGAAACTTGTAAATAACTCATGAAAGAATAAAGTTACGTTGAAACCAAGCACACCATTGTTTTTCTTGTGACATTACCAATAAGTTTGATGTGTCACATGGCCCTCTTCCTGTTGGAAAAAAACAAAGGTTGTATCCAAGATGGCCGACTTCTAAATGACCACCATGGTCACCACCCATCTTGAGGAGTTTGCCCCCTCACATATACTAATGTGCCACAAACAGGACTTTAATATCACCAACCATTCCCATGTTATTACAGTTTATCCATTTAAATGGCCCACCCTGTATATTGACTGAAACTAGCACCACTGACTAACAATGTGCTGTGAGGTAGTTTCTTGATCATTAATATGCATCATGACCATTGATCAGCAAATACTGATCAAAGACCATTGATCAATCTCAACTGATTAATGTCCATGAGTACCATTCACAGAGAGCTGGGGAATAGTTGCAATCACAGCACTGTAAGATGGTGACAGATGTACCCTAAAGCCCCCTCCTCAATTCAGAGATTGTCTTTCCCTTTTCATGCAAATAGCCTCTTTGACTGTTACTGATGGGTGGATAAGTGATGAAACACTTAATAATAATAATAATAATGGATTGGATTTATATAGCGCTTTTCAAGGCACCCAAAGCGCTTTACAATGCCATTGTTCATTCACTCTCACATTCACACACTGGTGGAGGCAAGCTACGGTTGTAGCTACAGCTGCCCTGGGGCAGACTGACAGAAGCGAGGCTGCCATATCGCGCCATCGGCCCCTCTGGCCAACACCAGTAGGCGGTAGGGTAAAGTGTCTTGCCCAAGGACACAACGACCAGGACAGAGAGCCCGGGGATCGAACCGGCGACCTTCCAGTTACAGATACGCTTCCCACCCCCCTGACCCACGGTCGCCCCACTTCTCCCACTGAAGGCGCTACATCCAGATGAACTTTTTGGTAGAGCCATAATACTAATACCACAATTAGATCATTTAATGAGTTTTAATTTTTAAACATCATCTCTTTGAACTGAGTAAAAGAACTGTGATAAATGAGCAGCAGTACAACAACTCAGCTGTCACCTCTATTCCTGCCAGGCTGCCAGAGAAGGGTCGGTCCAGCAGACGGGGTTTGTAGGTAAGGACAGTGGTGCCCTTTAAAATGATGGCATTGGTATCCAGGCAGGACGAATCCTCCACAACCACAAACTCTGTTCCTGTAAATCAAATGGCAAATATTTAAAATGGCAAACTCAGTAAAATATGCAGGTCAGGTATTTTAGGATAACCCAAAATATTTCTAAGCCCTGGCATAATTTACAAATGCAGGAGATGAAATGCTACACAAATATATTTTTCTTCAGTGAGATTTAAGTTATTATGTGACTTTTTTTTAACTATAAATGTAAAAAAAAAAAAAAGTTTTAGTTGTCTGACCAGTGACTGCCCGATGTGCAAGTCCTGTTTTTTTAACACTATGCAAAATAATTGTTAACAACATAGCATTCTAAAATGGGAGTGTATACAGCAACTAAGTTGTGCAAGAAGATTGTGAGAGAAATACAGCACGTCATGTAAAGGAGATGGGGTATACAGCTGATTTTGTAAGTTTGCCCTCTAACAAAGAAATGATCAGCCTATAATTTTAATGGCATGTTTATTTGAACAGTGAGAGACAGGACAATAACCAAAAAATCCAGAAAAATGCATTTCAAAAAAGTTAAAAATTAATTTGCATCTTCATGAAGGAAATAAATATTTGATCCCTTTGCAAAACGTGGTTTAGTACTTCGTAGCAAAACCTGTTTTGGTAACTGCAGAAGTCATACGTGTCTTGTCGTTGGACACAAGTTTTGCACATACCTCAGGGGGGATTTTGTCCCACTCCTCTTTGCAGATCCTCTCCAAGTCATCGATGTTTCATGGCTAATGTTTGGCAACTCTAACCTTCAGCTCCCTCCACAGCTTTTCTCTGGGATTGGAGACTGACTAGGCCACTCCAAGACCTTAATATGCTTCTTCTTGAGCCAATCCTTTTGCCTTGGTCGTGTGTTTTGGATCATTGTTATGCTGGAATAACCGCCCACGACCCATTATCAGTACCCTGGCTAAAGGAAGGTGATTATCACCCCATCCATCCTCCCTTTGATGTGATGCAGTTGTTCTGTCCCTTTGGCAGAAAAACACCCCAAAGCATGTTTCTACCTCCATGTTTGATGGAGTTCCTTCCGAGTAGTTCTGGCCTTCCGAGTAGTTCTGGCCTGATTCCTCACAGTTCTTATTTTATAAACTCCACGAGGTGAGATCTTGTGTGGAGCTCCAGACCGAGGGAAACTGGCAGTTATTTTATGATTCTTCCATATGCGAATAATCGCACCAACTGTTGTCACCTTCTTACCCAGCTGCTTGGTGATGGTCTTGTAGTCCATTCCAGCCTTGTGTAGGTCAACAATCTTGTCCCTGATATCCATGGAAAACTCTTTGGTCTTGGCCATGGTGCAGGTCGATTGATTGCTTCTACGGACAGCTGTCTTTTATACAGGTAACAAGCTGAGAAGGCTCCAAATGTCAGCTTGTTACCTGTATAAAATATAAATGGGAGCCAGAAATCTTGCTGACTGATGGGGGATCAAATACTTATTTCCTTCAAAATACAAATTAATTTACAACTTTTTTTAAAATGCATTTTTCTGGATTTCTTTTTCTCTCACAGTTCAAATAAACCTATCATTGAAATGACAGACTGGCCATTTCTTTACTGGTGGGCAAACTTACAAAATCAGTAGGGGTTCAAATAATTTCTCCCTGACTGTGAGAGACCAAGCAATCTTTTCCCAATATGTCACAAGCACTAAAGGACAATCTTATGAAGTAGTTAGCTCCATATAATGAGTGGAGGAAAATCAATCACTTTTCATTGCAGTTCTTTTCATTTGTAGATGCAGTGAAAATACAACTGCTGAATGGAAGTATTTCTGAATTCATTAAAAAATAAAACTATCTTTAAAAAAAAACAACAAACTTGTTCCTGTTAGACTGCTAGTAGCATTAGTTACAGTACTGTGTGTAGCCACTGTAATCTGAGGTTTAAGCTACATTTTGGTGTACCAACAACCACACTTTGACTACTTTTCAATATAAGAGCACACACAGTTTTCTTTCTTTGTTCTTCATGTCTGACCTGTGACGTTGATCTTGATCTCAAGGCAGCGCTCCTGGGTGACCGACACTGTGGACCTCTTGGTGACTACCCCACTCTTGACTGTCTTTGGCATAACAGTTCCTATTGTACTGGCCATGGTACAGGAACCTGAATCTGTGCTAGTGTTACTAGGCCAGCGCTGATGATGTTTGGCATCACTGGGTATCTTCTCAGTCGGCTTCTGCAGGAAGTCCTGTACCAGCTGGACCCAGTCAAAGATGAGAAAGACCCTGAGGTTGTTGAGGACCACTGTGAAGCTGGAAGACTCACGTGTGGATCTGTAGAAAGGGAGATCATAATGTAAGTGACTAACATTATCTAGAATGTCCACTTCTTCCAGTTCAAAGATGTTCTCCAGTGTTACCTATAATGCAGTTCAAGCTGTAAGGATGCCCGGTTGGTGCCTGTTTTGGATGCCTGGAGAATGCAATCAAATACATTGTGCCTTGCCCCATCATCTTCACCGGCTCTTTTATTTAACCCGGTGTATCGAGTGTCATATGCCAGCAGGGAATGAGACACCAGGTTGACAGACTTGGATCCATTAGAGAGACTCTCAAAGAGCAGCTTTGATTTAAGGAAGTCGAACCTTTGCAAGAAAAATAAAAACAAAAGGGTGAAATGGAATAGTTTCAGACTCCCCTGTAAAAAAAATTAACAATTTAAATCCCTCGAACACCACCACAGTTTTTCAGCAACTTTTAGCTGATGTTTCTAGGAAATCAAAGAAGACATATAGCTTCTGTTTCTTCTTGGTGCACAAACTAAAATGATACCAAATGATTTAAAATTCTCTGGAGAAGTTTGGCTATGATGCACAGTGCCACGTTTGGAGAAAACCAAATACAGCATATCAACACACCTCATGCCAACTGTTAGCTTAATGCTAGAGCGGTGATGGGCTACATTGCAGCCACTTGCAGTCACTAAGTATGGAGACCATGAACAATCTGTGCACATATCTCAAGCACTGTCCACCATAATGGACATGATAAAAGCACCAGTTGCTAGGGAAAAATGTCTATTCCCCCACAGGCTGGCAGAGGTTTTTGGAGGTTTCTGGCTTTTGGTAGGTGACCTTGAATGCAAAGAAGGTACTGTACCAGAAAAGCGCCAAGTGTTTGATTTGATTGCTAGCAGACTGCCACAGTTGCCGGTAGCTTTTTATGTTTGTCTGCAAACTACGAGTTAAGCAGTAGTACATCTTGAGAAAGAGTGACGCAAACCAGAGATTAAGAAGATTGATCTCAAAATAAAAGTTGTGCCTTTGTGCTGCAGCCAACATGGTTCCTTAGGCACAGCATTTACTCTTAAGACAAACAGTCTCCATTTCCAGTTTGAGGCACCCTTAGTTTCATTTCCGCTCAGAGAGTAACTGGCCAGCCTGCATGAACTGTGTAACTGAGGTTACACAGGCTTAGAGAATGTGGGTTCACTTGATCCCACATTGTCACGTGTCCAAAATGGCAAACAAACGAACCTCAGTACCAAAAATTCTAGGGCCAAGTGTGAGGCCTCGTCTCCCACAGATAAAAGCTTGAATTAAACCGGGTCATCCATCAGGATAATGGTCCCAAGCACAGCAGGAAATCTACAGTTGGTAAAATAAATGTTTAACCACTCATCGATATTCGAAGTAAATACATGTCTAAAGGTGCTATTAACATGAATTTCTTAATAGATGTGGTAACAACCCATACAACCCACACGAGCAATGAAATCAAATTGTAGATGTCCATAAATTAAGTGCAATTAGCAATGAGAAATGACACGGAAAAAGTATTGAACACACGCAGAACAGGGGGTCATGACAACGAAAGCCATGACCCTCAAGACCTTTGTGACCTTATTATTGCAAAACATACTAAGGGGCAACAAAAGTCACAAAACAAGTTAAAAAGAGGTAAACAAACAAACATACAAGAGAATGTGTCTGTCTGCGCATGAGCGTTTGTCCCCAGCATGAGCCAAGGAAGGGGCCCCAGACACCAGCCACCCAAGAACTGCCTGACACCTGCCGCAGCTCTCACCGCACAACAGAGAGGCCTAAGTGACCGAACCAGGGAGCAGGCTAGCAACCACCCACTAAGCACCTACATCACGGGGTTGTTACCGTTCTAAACCATGTCCCAGAGGGACCCAAGACTGGCCAAACAGATACACACACAGAAACTGCACAGAGGCACACATCCTTCCACATCCACCAAGAATTATCGCAATAGCTGTGCAAGAGCCAAGGGCCCCTTGTGGAGAGCTTAAGAAAGACCCTGAATCAGAAGGTATGATTGTTTCAAAGAAAACAACAAGTAACACACTCAATCTCCATGGCCTGTACCGCACAACTCCATTGCTGAAGAAAGCCTGTGAAATACTGGGAAACTATAGCCTGCTAAGATGTTTGGAGGTCTAAAAGCACAGCATATCACCCCAAAAACACCATACCATGAAGTCTGGAGGTAGGGCTGTTTTTCAGCACACACCACTTCATATAACTGAAGGAAGGATGAATGGAAAACGTACAGAGACATTCCTGTTAAAAATCTGCTGCCATTAAAATGAAATGAGGGTGGACATTTCAGCAGGACAATGATCCCAAACACACAACCAAGAAAATAATCAACTGGTTTTAGAGAAAGAAAATAAAGCTGCTCTAATGGCTCAGCTAATCAGCTGACCTGAATCTAATTGAAAATCTAAATGCTAAAGCTCAGAGTTTAGGATTTGGAGACTCTGTGGAAGAATGGGCCAAAATCACACTTGAGGAGTGCATTCGACTAGTTTCCCCATACAGGAGCTTTCTTGAAACTGTCATCACCAATAAATGCTTTAAATAAATACATTTCCGTCACATAATTTTTGGACATCTATGGTTGGATTTCTTTGCATGTGTGGACTGGATGGGTTGTTACAGACATCTGGTGAAAATAGCACCTTTAGAAATATATTTGCTTAGAAAAATGATGACCATACCTATGTTACCTGCTGTATAACACCATGGCTGAAACCCCGCCCACAAGGTGCTACAATGACTCAAAGTCCAAACCTCAACCTGACTGAAGTGCTATTGCGGGACTGTAAGAGAGCTGCGCATAAATGACTGCCTGCAAATTTCAGTGAAGTGAAGGAATGCTGTAGCTCCTCCACAACAACACCAGCCCGAAATATGTTAAAGAGCCGTGAAATAGCTGTAAATGCTTCTATATAGAAAGTCAGAAAGGACTTACCTTGCTAGTGAGCATTTGTGTTCACTGTTTTGGGGATTGTACAGTAGCTCCAAACTGACATCCATCATGTTCAACAAGAATGAAAAGTTGGTATAAACATCTCCACTCAACACCGTCTAGGGAGAGAGAAAAAAGTCAGTCTGCAAACTGAAATATGAAAAAAGAGCTAATCTGTTTTGCCATTCTGGCAATGAGATCTTCTATAATTGTAGTTGATGTCCTCACTACCCACCACGTAGCCTCACCTGAAGAATTCCCTGCACTTTCCAATGTCAGCTTTACGCTCTACATCACCTCCTTTTTACAGCTTTTAAAATGAGTAAATGTTCTGCAGTATTTAAGACATCAGAAACCAGCAAATGCTATATTTTGTAGGATATATGACATATCCTTATTTAAAAATGTACTACAATGCACTGTAAACTGCTCAGGTGTACGTATGTGTGCTTTCTCACATAGGTGCTGGGATCCTGCAGGTTGTAGGGTCGCAGGAACTCTTCAATAGGCTCTCCCAGGTTGTTTTCCAGTAGCCCTCTGACAAGTTGGTAGTGGTCCACATCCAGAGAGCAGTGTACCGATGACAGGCTGCCTTGGATGGACATGTCGGGTACCACATGGCTGAGCTCTCTGAGTTAGGACCAGGTTTGGATTATGAGTATGGTCATATACTGAAACAATTCTAGCATGTGCTACAGAAAAAGGTTTTCTCTAAACATTATCCCATTATTCATGTGAGAGTTGCTGATGTTTAAAACTTCAGCATATCAATGAGTGTAGGATTAAAATATTTGATGTACTGAAAGCCTGTACTTTTCAGTATCCTTCAAAGTTGGAGGAGAACCCAACAAAGCCAAAGTTGGGTGCTCGTGAGCCTAATAGCCCTGAGTTATAACTGACTTATTTTACAGTAGGGGAGCAAAACAACACAAAAATAATGGATGGACAGTGAAAATATGCCCTGAAAACTGATTTTCAATTCAGCTTCAATTCAGTTTTATTCATTTAGTGCCAAATCTCAACAAAAGTCACCTCAAGGTGCTTCCACTGCTAAAGAAAAAAGAAAAGAAAGTCTGTTATGAGCATTTAAAAGCAGGGCTTACTTGTCCAGGTTGCGCTCCACTTTAAGTTCGAGGCGGCAGCAGTCTTTCAGCAGGTTGTTTCCGGTGCGACGGACACAATAGGAAGGAAAGACCAGGTCTGAATATTCAAGAGGTTTACCACCACTGTCCAAAGGTTGACTTGGCAAACGCTCTGCAGCAAAGATATCCATCTCCTGCAGGTCCAATGCAATGCAGTCCAACAAGCACACATGGTTTTCTAATGGGGATAAAGACACACCACATACAGCTAGGTTCATAGTGTTTTGGACAAATTCTATAACACTGCCTTTACCATCTTCAATAGATGACATGGCTTCCTTTGGCTGCTCTTACTTTCATAATTCTTTTCACTTCCCATCATTCTGATACAAATTAATCTTGTACCAGAATGATGGGAATCAGTCCAATGTTGTTTCTCTACAGGCCTCAACTGACATGTTAAATGTTACATTTCATAGCAGTATAATTACAGAAAATATGGCCTGTTTGGAGTTAGGGAAAGTCTCCTCGCTCTTAAAGGAAGACAGCAGCAGGGCTAAAGTTTGCAAAGCTCCAGCTGAACAAAGCACAAGACTTCTATTATGTCCTTTGGATAGATGAGGTGAAAGTGGAGATATTTGGCCATAAGTTATGCAGTCTAAGACCTAAGTCCAGACCTCAACAAGATTAAAATGATGTGGTGGGACCTTAAGAGAGCTTATCATAAATGACGGCCTGCAAACACTATGAAACACCAAGGACTGCTAGAGATGTGTGAAATGGCCGTGCATCCTTATCGAGGGCTTTAAATTACTCACCTTGCTAACGAGCATTTGCATTCACTGTTTTTTGGGACTGTACAGTAGCTACAGAGATGCTGACCTAAACTGCGAGGGCCATCCTTCTCAGGTGTCTTCTCTGTGTCTACGGTTTGTGGCCTCCCAGAGGTGAAACCTGTGTATGAGGTCGAACTGGATGTGGAGACTCTGCACGTCTCCTGATCACTGCACCTCTCTGCTGCACTCTGGACATGCTCCTTTAAAAAAAAGAAAAAGAAAAGAGCTGTATAGTTGAACACCAAGTACTTTTAAAATTGATTTCTACAGTCCTTTCTGCCGTTTACATCTGCGCTGTTTACATTCCACCAGATGCTAATGCTAATGCTAAGCTAGCTGAAATCTGTACTTCAGGACTGTTTCCACTGCACAGACTAGGATGTATTCAAGGTGCAGGACACTGACAATCGTGTCGCATTGGACAGTTACACCTCCACTGTCTTGGACTAAATCTGTTTCTGTGTGGACAATGTAACAACTTGGAAACGATTCCGTGTGTTCCCTAATAATCCACCCTGGATGACACACGGAGTTCAACAACTTATTCGAACAAGGAACAACGCTTTCAAATCCGGGTATCAGGAGGCATACAGTGCTGCCAGGGCCAACCTGAGAAGAGGCATCAAGACTGCCAAGCAGCAGCACAGGAGGCGTATCGAGGCCAGGTTTGAGAACAACACAAACCCAAGGCAGGTCTGGGAGGGCATCAGGGCTATCACGGACTACAGAAGAAGAACACCATCACCCTCAGCCGACAGTTCTACTCTGGCTGAGGATCTAAATCTCTTTTATGCCAGTTTTGATAGGGAGAACACCGACCCTGTCCTGTCCCCTCTCCCCTCAACCGATCCTGCTCCAGTCCTGAGCACTCATGAGCTGAGGCGTGTGTTCCGGAGCATTAAC